>NC_056748.1:336509139-336619139 GCF_019279795.1 Protopterus annectens | reverse complement strand
TCCAGTGTTTCATGAACTTTAATCATACTTTGAGTTAGGAATGGGGTCCATTCCCATCACAGTATTAGAAACCCAAAAAATTTGGAGAAACTAAAAAAGTTAGAAATATGTCCAAAGTTCTATCCTTTCTTATACAGTCTACTTATTTTTTATTTATTTATATATTTATTTAACATTTGTTTACAGGGAAAGAACAACTTGAAACAAAGTCAATTTTCAGCGGAGGCCTGCGGAGAAACGCTCAAGATGCATGTCTTTGAAATGTGGGAGGAAACCAGAGCACCTGGAGGAAACCCACATGATCGCAGGGAGAACATGCAAACTCCACACAGAAGGCACTCCAGCCGAGAATCGAACCGAAGAACCTCTTGCTGTAAGGCGACAATGCTACTGCTGCACCACTGTGCTGTCCTAGTGTGCACCACCCGTCTAATGTGAATTGGCTAGTCCTTTCAGGATTCCAGGTCTCAGTTAACTTCTATTTTCTACCCTGGAGCACAAAATCTGCTTACCTATTCCTGGCAGACTTAGATCCCCATTGAGGGTTCCCCTCTTCTTCACACTCCCACTCTCTTATTCTATCCTCTGGGCTGTCATACTCTTTTGCTGTTGCAACTGTGAGACAATACACTAAATCAGTCTACCAGCACTCTCACTCCCTACCTCTCTCAGTCTTAACTGCCAAGGTTCTTAACCTAACTTCTGACACTTGGTGCATCTTTGGCCAGTTCTTGCTTCAGTGTTGTTCTTCCTTTCTGACTTCACATCTGATGCCCTCATTCACATAGTTTGCCACTCTAGACCATCTCTCCTTTCTCTCAGTATTGCAAAACCTGTACTGAGATACCTCCCTGTCACACCCCCCTTTTGTCATGGCACAAATTTTTTGTAATACCAAAACTGGCTACCCTCCCCTCCTGCACCAATGCTTGTAGCTACCCCATCTTTCTACCTGATTCCTTAGACTGCAGAGTAAAACTCCCCAGACACAAGAAGTCATCTTTGTTTGTTCCTTTGTTTTTCTCTCAGATATTTTTCGGGAAGAATAAACAACCAGTTTAAATTAATTTCCCATAAATTAAAAACTGCAGCTTCATTTTTTTCCTTTGCAAACATCAAGGTGAGGTTTCCTGAAGACAGATTCCTTCGTGGCAGTCCTTATCACATGGCTACAAAACTTCTGCTTTTGAAGTTTCCTCCATTTTGAATGGATGGAAATGGTTGCATTTTGTTTCACTTGGAACAGAATTGGAATTAGGCTTTTGTTCCCTCCCTTAGACACAAAACATTTTAATAAAAATGGAAGAGAAGGCTCTAGTTACTAAATTAGCAGCGACTAAGGTAGTAGTGACTGAAGAATCAGTCATGAGCCCCAACATTCAGATTGTTAATTCTATGCAAAAGCTGCATGTTTTGATAAAATAATGGAATAAACTGATAAAAGTTGTCTAAACGCACAGAGCAGTAAGTGTATGAGATGATAATGGTCTGCTTCCTGTACCCTGGGGTTCAATGTCTTTCAGCTTCCACCTGCCTGAGGTGCAATTCTGAAAACTGACCTAGTGGGTTTACATGGAAAGCAAATACATTAAAAAATCATGTACAATACACCAACCTTTGGATGTAAAAGTGTGTGCAACAACACCATGGCAATAAACAGCTACGTGCTTTTAAAGTGCTGAACCTGGGCTGTCAAGCTTGATAAAACCTAGGTTTTAGTGATCATAAAAACATGATCATTCAAAAGATTATATAATGAAGTACAGAACTGTGTATAATATGGTGACCTTTTTTCAAATAAAGTATGTGAATGTGATTTGTTAAGAGTGCACTTAAGAAAAGATAGAAAAATTAAAAGTAATGATATTGAAGTATAGTCATACATGTAAATATTTTTAAATCTGTAGACATTTGGATCATTGACAAAAATAAATTAATAATGCATTTTTCTTAAATAATACATTTTCATAACCTGACTAAGCAGTTATTTAGTATAACAATGTATTCTACTAACATTATAGTTTCTAGTTTCTTTATAGTTAAATCTAAACTTACAGGTCCCAGAGTAGATATATATTCCTCATGTTTACAATGGGATGATTGGGACAGCTTTGTCAATTTCAGCATCAGCAAAAAACAGAAATTAATGCTGTCATGAATGTGATATTTGCTCAACTACTTTCAGATGGTGCAGATTTCTGGCTTTGTTTCTGGCATGTAGATTTACAGTAAACAAATAAAAAATTAAGGGGATCTGTTCAACTGTACTAAATAACCACTGTGCATAGAAAAAAGAAAAAAAGGTGCAAGGCCAACTTTTAGAAATAGACTCCAGATGTGTTTATTGCTCCCAATATCAAGCAGATTGATGAGTAAAACAAGGCAAAGTGCCTGTTTACTGTTCTAAATGACTTCAAAAGCAATAAACATGTTCTGTGATTTTAAAAGAGATTTGCGAAATCCCTGGTAACAGAGATGTATGATATTGTAGTGGCAAAATAGAGAAGGTCCTAGAAATTGTATGAGTTTTACTGAAATAAGCAATGCCTTTTTCTTAATTGAAATCAATCTATTAATCATTTCACAGCTTGTCACATGGTGTATAGCTGCATGAATACAGAAAGATCACTCCCAAGCTACCAGAGCATATGGGTCACTTAAAAGATGTAATATATAGATAGACAGGCAGATAGATACAAAAACCCAAAAAGAACCACGATAGGATCATGGCTATTCAGAAACGTAGAATGAACTAATCCAAACAAATATTGCTAATCAAGAAAGGGAGAAAACTGCAGAAAAAGTATCAGGACTATTGTACTCCCTGAAATGCTAGAAGGAAAAGAGTGAGTAAAATATTTCCCTTCAGTGACTCACACCACACAAAAATGGCATTTGACAACCTTTTATTAACCCGCCATTAACATAACTTTATTGCATCATTTCAATTTATTAATCACAACATGAACATCTTCATAACCTTTTCATCAGGGCAGTATATCCCCGTTCACTAGGCCCAAATAAGCAGCATCGTCATCACCACTCACTTATTTTACTTATCAAAGCAGCGTCCTACCTTGCTTACATCCTTCAGAAGAGGGACAAGCCTGCCCCTCTTTTCTGCCTAAACTCCCAACCCCAAAGGCAAATAAATTCAAAATATCCTTAAAAGAGGGAGGGCAGGTAACAAGATCATGCCTAAATCTGATGTCTTTCCCAGCCGCACTCACATGAAATCCTCTTAATTCCTACCCCACACCTACCTCACTTCTTCCCAACTTCCACTTATTAAATTAACCCTCCCTTGCCCACTCTCTACCTAAGCTCCTTCCCCTTCATCCTATGCTTAACAACCTACCTCACCATCCCTCTTTACCAAACCTAACCCCTATTCTTAACATCTCCACATAACCCCTAAAACTCAGAAGATGTCTCTGGACAAATTAGTTTGTCCGAAACCTCATTTGTCCCAATCCCCTTCAATAACTCACACCACACAAAAACGGCATCTGATGACATTTTATTAAACTTCCATTAACATAACTTTATTGCATCATTTCAATTTAGTAATCACAACATGAACATCCTTGTAACTATTTCATCAGGGCAGCATATCCCCACTCACCCTGCCCAAATAAGCATCATCATCACCACTACTCACTTATTTTACTTATTAAAGCAACATCTTATTGCTTGCTTTCATCCTCCAAACTCCTTGCGCCAAACACACAGTACCAGATGGAGAACAGAAGAGGGACAAGCCTGCCCCTCTTCAATGCCACCAGCCTAACCCAGGCTATTCCCCCTCATCTACTGCAGGACTTTCACAAAATCTACCATTAATAAACCCAATTGATCCAAACCAAAATCATTCAGGTGCACTTCATTCTCTCTGAACCAAATTGGGTCCCTGTCAAAGTCCCTGTGTTCTATTGCCTGAACACCCAAAGTGACCAGTTACCTCACCAGCCTACAATTAACAAACTGCTGAATCCACTCTAAAGACATAAAGCTACCAACATTCCTCCAAAATAGAAGTGGTACTATTTCCAACCACACAGTGTACATACCTGAATATAACCTCTTCAAATAAATCAAATCTTCTCTTATTCTTTATACCAACTGCCACTTTGAAATTATTCCCAAATCACTCCTTACCAAATGTATTACCAATACACAAGGAAGCCCCACCAGTGACTGTATAAATGCAAATTCATCCATGAGCTGATTCCACTTGAGGCATCTGATACCATGCCATATGTATCTCCACCTCAAGTCATGCTAACCCAGGTCATTGCTAGCTGTCCAAACTACAGCCCGCTTTGTCGCAGAATATAATTTAACACTAATCCAAACACTTTAGCCAATTATCTAATATAAGACAAAAAGGCATTTGAAGACCAATGAGTCACCCTCTTAATAAACGCAACTGATCTGCCCGCTCTGGATAAATCCAAAGTCCTTCCTGTGCTAAAGAAATGAGTGGAAAACCTCTCTCCCAGAAAACCAATACAGTGAAAAGTCCTCCTTATCGCATACACAAACTGATTATCAATTATCACCTTACCACTTCTTGACCGAAAAACCAAATCTTGAGGACTCCCTGTATGGGTCTATAGCAATCGCCTAGTCAAATCCACAGGAGATAGCCAATCATTCCTATCTTTCTGAACTATCTGCGTATCTCTCCCTAGATGATCAGTTTTAGATCTACATAACTGAATATACATTGCCACAGAAAATACCATGCCATTCCCCAAACTAGTGACCCCAACAACTCTGACACCCTAAATGCTCCATAATACTCACTCACAAAGCCAGCATCCGTTGCTTATCCATAATCACACCAGCCAATTACCCCATCCTTTCAACATACCGGCAACTGTGCATGACATAGTAAAATCATGCAACCCAGCCACCTGAGCAAATATACTGATTGCAGCCAGATTCACCTTAACTGACTGGACTGCCCTACCTTGTACCCAAGCCTGAGCCAAGTATTTCGATAACAGCTCCTTCGATCAAACTCCTCCCTGCTCAGGCAGCTGCAAAACAAATTTATCAAAATCATGCAATGCCCTACCATATGCCTTCCTAGTAGATACTGCCCAATGCCGCTGCACCAACAGTCTACTACTACACCTCATCTGGTGACTCCCTTGGCTCATCTGCTGCTTCTGGAGCTAGCCACTGAAACCTGGAAAACTGAAAATGATTCAAACTGTCAGCAGTCCCATTCCTACCACCCAATGCATGCATACCTGTAAAAGAAGAATTAATCAGCAAGTCGTGCTAAACCAGCTAACATAACCTTAACAATAGCAATTTAGATTTCGCTGTCTTAACTTGTAAAACTTGCACCACTGCATTATCTGAATAGAAAATAAACTGCCTTCTCTTCAACTGTTCCGGCCAAACCAGACGCTGCCCAAATTGGCATTAACTCCAAAAAGGCTACATCTATCTTCCACTCCTCCTACCAATTTGCCAGCCAATAAGCTGTAAACAATTTGCCACCAAACAATGCTCCCATCCCAATATCCTCTGCTGAGTCTGTAAGCAATTAAAAATCCCCTTGACAAACCCAATCCATCTGCGAAAAGGAAACACAATTAAACTGCTCCTAAAAGGACAACCACAATGCTAAATCCACCTGTGCCACCTTACCAATCTTTACCCAGTGATACTTGCTTTTCTTTCCTTTTAACAAGAAGGCCACAGACCTAAAAAAGGTACAACCCTGGTGAACTGCCTGGCATGCAACATTCAGAAGGCCTAAAAGCTTCATTACATCATTAATCCACACCTTGTCCTTGCCCTCACTAATGCAATCTTTTCTTTCAATATTTTTATTTTCTCAGCCGGTAAACAAAACAATCCTTGTCCTCCATCATTAACAAACCCCAAAAACTCCAATGACGTGGCCAGACCTTTCAACTTCTGTATAGACAACAGAATACCAGTTCCTCACACATTCTCAAAAAATTCTCACATACCTTCCAATGCTCCCCAAACCACTCACCTACTACTAGGAAGTCAACTAAATAATGTACTGGCACCTGACTGCCCACCTGATGTTGCCAAATCCAATGGAGTGCCATGCTAAACTTCTCAAAAGTGGTGCAGGCTACTGAGAACCTTATCAGCATGGCTTTGTCAAAATAAAACTTGTTCCTAACTGCCATGCCTAACAACACCCACTCTTCCTCCAATACCTGCAATAATTGAAACACAGATTCAATGTCCACCTTTACCAACCCATGGGTCCTTAAATCCCCAAATAACCCATGCCACATCATCCAAACATGCATAAATCACCTTGGCATCTGTACTGAAGTAAAATCAACAGAGTTCCCTTTAAGACAAATGGGAAATCAAATAAAATTCAACAGCCACCTTCTTAGGAACCAAGCTTAACAGCGAGCCCTTAAAACTATCAAAAGGTGGACTGCCAGAAAGGGTCAATAACCTCCCCACCAGCCATTCCTTCTCTACCAAGCCTTCCAAAATATCTTCCTTCCCTCACACTGAACACACATTCATACAGACTGCTCCATTCCTTTCTGACCACTGATTTAATAGCAAATTCTTTAAGAAAAACCCTTAATTATTTCCTCTGTAAGTGCCAAATCAGGAAATAGTTTGAGTAAATGCCAAAATATCTGCACCTTAAAGGGAGAATGCATCACCTGGTCTTCCCCTCATCCCCCAAATGGACACACCCCTCTGCCTGTGAAAACTCTCTCCTACCTCACAGACTTTGAAATCTCTGAAATGAAGAAGATAACCCACCCCACTCTGTCGATGGCAAACTTGGATTGACCACATTGCCATCCTGCTTGCCCCACTGTACAGCTGGATGTATTCCCACACACTTTGAACAAGAGTGCGAGAACCTGCGTGCCACCCACGAGCATTGATCTGCATTAAAGGCTCAACATATTCCCGCCCCTTCCTCATCTATCTTACCACCCTCTAGTAACAGCTCCAAAGCTATTAATCATAGTGGCTAGCTAAATGTCAGGGTGCCTAACCTCCCAGTGCAGTAACTGATCCACCACTTTCCGCTTCTGAAACCTCTGGTCATACAATAACCATGCATTTCCCACCCACACCAGTTGACCCTCATGGATCATGAGAAAAATAAGCCAAGAGCCTACCTACTCTCCTCTATACCGAGGCCGCTAAAGCTGCCAGAAGATCTTTGCTATTTGCAGTTTACAACTCCAATAGCCTCTGCATCAATTAACTCAAAGATCTCAACATATTCCACTTTCCAAATCTTTTCCTTACCTGAGGATGGTATGTGAGCGGTCAGAATGACTGCTCCGCTCCCCTGCCCCAGGGTCTGTGTAGCCAGTAAATCACCTGGCCAAATCCCTAAGTCTGACCCAACCTCATGCAGTTGTGCCTCCCTTCCACCTAGAGACATTGCCAAACTCCCCATAAACAGTCCTACAATACCCTCCTCAGTTAATGCCCAAGGTTGAACCTCCATAGCTCCTGCAACATCGCCGGACTCCTAATGTGAACCATCCCCACCTATCCCCAAATGACTCCCAACCTGCACCAAGGCAGACATTCCTACAGGAATTCCCAACAACATGTCATTACCTGGAACTGCATCACGCACCAGTACATCCACTGCAACAGCATCCCTCAACTGCCATGCTCATTTCCCTTGGGCTACCAACTTGCTCTTCACAGTTTGCCTTCTCCTTTTCTGGGTGGACACACCAGGTTGTTCAGCTGCCAGAGTCTCAGAAATTCTCAGAACAGATATTCCGCTTGTGAAATGATGGCCAACCATCTCTGCCACAAACTCTGCACCTCTGCCATCTATCGAAAGAAAAGACAATAGTAGGACTCTAGAAAAAGGGCTGAAAAAAATTATACAAGTCTCCTCACTCTACCTGGCTGCTAAATATTACTAACTCCAGTCTGCTTTTTACTTCACTCCTCCACTCCCCCCTCCTTTCTCCTCTTTTTTTTTTTTTTTTACTGGAGTTCAAAGTCAAGCTAGCACCTTACCCCAATGAGACAAATATCTCCATTGTAATGACCCAATAACAGCTGGCCACACTAGTAAACCCACCTTAAAATCCTGCCGTGCCCCCTATTAAAGCTCTCTTCCCCCACACTGCTAGTTGAATGTACCACTTCCTTGTTTATATTTATCTATCTACCTATCTATCTAGTAAACTCTGGTAATCCTTCTGAAAAGAATAACCAAACTCATTATCCTGAGTTTCCAAAGTGACAACCCTACCCATTACACTAGACTCCCCAATGAAATTTCTGAACCATCACCAAGGTAGGGCTACCAAAAACCCCTCCCTTAAGTGCTTCTATGGGCCATCTAGCCTTTCCCTTAACAGAGCCCAACCCACTTCCTCCCAACTAATCACTACCCCTCCCAAACAATGAAAGGCTGCCCATAATGCACATATTGCACTACTTGCCTTCTCTTCTTTATAACTTTTTTTTTTCTTCCCCATTTTCTGGATTACTCTTGCCTTCTGTACCTGCCCCTTTGACAACCCACCTTAAACTTCCTTGAGCAAACCTGCTCCCGGACATTAGCCCAAATGCTATGCAGTCAGAGCAATCCTACCTAGTTAACTGGCACTATTTTTATTCATGCTTCATTTTTTTCTCTATCTCTCTCTCTCTCTTTTTTTTTTTTTATTTAATGAAAGTGTGAACTGTTTGCCTGTGCATCCCAGCTTTTTCCCCCACCCCCAAATGGTCAGTGCCACCCTGTGCATGTAAGGCAAGCAACTGTTAGCCATGAACACCTTGTGACCTGAGAAACACATGACCATCATTAGCAGCTGAGTTGACTAAATGGAAGGCACAATCCCATACTACCACCACCGACATAAGCCTCTTAAACTGCTAAATTACAATGCCCAAGGTTGCCATTCTTCCTACTCACTCTCGGAGGTGACCCGCATGAACAACTGTGCCACATCACACCTTCATCTTCTTTCAGCTGCTCGCATTAGGGGTCGCCACAGCGGATCACCTGTTTCCATTTCTTCCTGTCCTCTGCATCTTGCTCTGTCACACCTACCACCTGCATGTCCTCTCTCACCACATCCATAAACCTTATCTTAGGCCTTCCTCTTTTCCTGTTACCTGGTAGCTTCATCCTTAGCATCTTTTTTCCCAATATACTCAGCGTCCCTCTTCAGCACATGTCCAAACCAACGTAATCTTGCCTCTCTGGCTTTGTCTCCAAACCTTCCAACCTGGGCTGACCCTCTAATATACTTATTCCTAATCCTGTCCACCCTCGTCACACCAACAGTCAAAAATACAGATACCACTAGCCAGTACCTACTTAACTGCATCTAAGCAGCCAAGGACCATGAAACAAGGTACCATAACTAAAGCACTTAAATAGTTATTCAGCTAACATTATGACTATGTGACCACAACCTCAAGGTGCCTGAGTGGAATCACCAAAAACAGCTGCAACAGCCTCCAAAGGAACCAAAGCTTAATTACATTTCACCAACCAAAAATTATGAACACATATACCATAATGCAAGCATTATACTATGTAACTGCAACCTAAGGCAGAATTTAGATAACCATAACTCTCATTCCCAATAAATCTCAGCCATGTGCCTCATCAAAAGTAAAATACTAAGAAGTAAGCTGTCCTATGAGAAACAACCACCAACAGAACACCTGGTACACACGCAAAATAATAAAATAAAACAAAAAAAAATAGCCATTATCCTAGCCTCCATGCCACCTATTATTAATCCAAGTCCTACTTGTCCTCTGAAGTACCAATAGATGGTCCTGGATGTAAGTCTACATATAGCAAGATCACACCTAAATCTGATTTCTTTCCCAGCTGTACTTACATAAAATCCTCAAGTCCCACCCCATGCCTACCTCACATCCTCCCAACTACACCCATTAAATTATCCCTTTCTTGCCCACATTCTACCTAAACTCCTTCCCCTTTATCCTACCATTAACAACCAACCACTATCTCCCTTTAACAAACCTAACCCTATTCTTAACATCTCCACATAACTCCTAAAATGCTGAGAATGTCTCTGGACAAATTGGTTTGTCCCAAATCTCATTTGTACATCATAGAAACTGTATATACCTACCTGAATAGTCTCTCAGTTGATAAATACAGTTTAGGCACAAACTAAGTTGTCTGGAGCCACTTTAAGTGGCCAGTGTAGTGATAGGCAAGTTAGAAAGGGAGAATTAATGGAGGGGAAAAGGACTTGGGGAGGTTGTTAAAAGGGATAAAGAGTTCAGAAGGATAAGGCTAAGAAAGGGTTAATTTAGAGTGATGAAGTTTGGGAGGAAGTGAGATAAGTATAGGGTGTGATTTAAAGCATTTATGTGAGGGTAGCAGAGTTCAGAGACTAGTTTTTGGATGCAGTCTTTCTAGTCCCAACTCCATAAATGCAAAAGCCTCTACATCTAAAGTCAGATTATGTAAATAATTACAATCAGATATCTGAACTTAACCAGTACACAGTGCATGGAACACAGATTATTCTCTGAAACTGAACAAGCCTTAGAATATAAGGATTCAGTCTCTCAGCATAGCCAAGTTGTTTTTTTTTCTCAAAATGTTTTTATCGAATATTATAAATCAATAACAAAAACATTATAGCATTATATATGGAAATTCATTAGAACATAAAACATGTAATACATTAATAATAAAAACAGTAATAACTATTTACAAGGTTTCTACTTGTGCAAGAAATATATCAGGTTCAAGCATTTTAATAGTTTGTTTCTTTAGTGAATTATTGTTTATTTAACAAATTATTGAGTTTCATTCAAGAATTATGAGAAATTGTTCTAACAGTTCTTTCTCTAATTGATAGAATCTCTAGTTAACAGGCTTCAGTTGCAATATTTAAGAATTGTTTCATTGGAGTTGAGATACTTTTACAATTTTTTGTGATCATTTTATTCGCAAATGACAAGAGACTCCAAAGAAGAAGGCAGTCAACTGTCTTAACACATGAAGGTAATGGAGTATTAAATAGAATTAATGAATTATTTAACATGAAAGTATCAGTGAATAATGCCTGTAAAAAGAATTTGACATCTTTCCAAAATGGTTTAATTACACTACATTACATTCACAAATCATATGTTCCCAATTAGCTTTAATATTCGATCCACATCTCCAACAAATTAATTTTCTTTTTAGACATTAATTCTAATTTATGAGGTGTAATAAAAGCTTTATGTAGAAATTTCCATGAAAATAATTTCCATTTCAAAGACATTGTGGTTTGTGCAGAAGATGAAAGTATCATGTTTTTTCTCATTATCACTAGGGTGATAGTTACTAATAGTTATGAAGTAATCCCAGTAACTAACTTTACAATAATTTGTCTTAGTTTTAATTACCTTATACATTTTGGATAAATGTCCTTTTTCTGTGAAGTGTTGATGTATTGATAAGATTAAAAGTTCTATAAATTTACATATCTCTTTTTAATCGATTAATGCATCAGACTTATTCTCTTCTGTACAAAACCTGCATTTCTGTATATCTAACCACATTTCACTATTTAGATAAAAGTTATTTGATACACAATGTAGAGTATATCGTTTTTCTTTATCCATTAATTGTTTTTCTTTAAAGGTATTCATTGTGAAAGTATTACATATGTTGATATTCATTTTGTGTGTATGCTATGGGGCATGCTAAGAATAGGCAAGCTTTATAGTTTGTTCTCTGTACTCAAAATTTCTGAAGTTAATCATTGTCGTAGAAATAAAAGTTGAGTTTATCAATGGACTTTGATATTCCAAGATAAATTATAAGATCCAAATAAAATTGTTTATTAATTTATTATGACATTCGTATATTCTATAATGATTTTGGAAATAAATACTTTCCTGTATGTCCTTCCATTTAGCAGAGTATTTATTTGCCTAGGAAATAATTGTATTTATAATGGTTGAAGGAGAATATAATTCTATATCAAGCAAACCTATTCCACCACATAACCAGTGTCTAAAATGGTGATTAAGTGCTAATCTAGATTTGTTGGGATGCCAAAGACTCTATGTATCAAAGTATTAAAAATCTCTTATGTATTATTTTGGAATGGGAAGAGCTAGCGATTGTATTACATGTAATACTTTTGGTAATATAATCATTTTTATTATTAAATATCTCTCTTCCATTGCAAATAAAAATGTTGCCCATTTATTAATAAGACTTTTATTTTGATTTAGGCAATCCCTATAGTTTCTATAAGTTCTTTCTTTTTGATTAGAATTATTCCTAAATAGTTTATTTTATGATCTTTGACTATATATTTAGAAGAATCATTTCACATGTCAGAGATATTAGTGTTTATACATACTTTTTTTGTTTTATCTTCATTAAATGAGAGCCTTGATATAGATTGAAAATTTTTAATGGCCTTAAAAAGACAATTGAAGGAATTTTTATCTTTCAATGTCAATAACATATCATCAGCAAATAAAACTATTTTTGAATTCAGATCTTATATAATTCGCAAAAGGTTCCAGAACTAAAGTAAATAGTACAGGATACAGCAGACCACCTTGCTTTGTTCCTTTGGTGATCAGTATTGATTGTAAAATATAAGAACCTATTTTTATATAAGCTGAAAAATTATCATAATGATTTTTTATAAGTTGCTGAAAGTCCATTAAAAGTTATATTCTTGTAGTACTAATATAATTAACTGTGTCAAAAGTTATATTCTTGTAGTACTAATATAATTAACTGTGTCAAAAGCACTGTTGATGGCTAGGCTTACTAAAGTTAAATTATCATTTATAGTACTGATATAATCAATTGTGGTTAATTTCTTTTATATTATAATTATTTCTATTTCTTATAAATCCAGTTTAATCATTATGGATTAGATTAGGAAGAAATTGTTGAATTGTATTTGCTAATACAGACATAAATAATTTGTAATTAACATTTAGTAATGAAATTGGTCTGTAAAACACACAATCGGTTGGATCCTTATCTGATGTCAAAATGGGTGAGATAAATGTATATTTCCATTGGGGTCAGATATTGTTAGATCTTTGACTATCTTAAAAGTATGAAGCAAAATATTTAATGCATATCTATGCATTAATTATAAAGTTCTGGTATTATATCATCACTCCAAGGGATTTTATTAGATTTTAGTTTTTTTATTTGAGTTGTAAGTTCAGACAGCAATATAGGCTTATCAAGAACTATTCCAAATGAAAAGGTGGCAAGTACCAAACTCAACAAAATAAATCCACCAAGACTTGAAATATAAAGACAGGCAGACAGGCAACAAGATAAGTGTTAAAAATATCTAATCTTTGTTTTCATCTAAATTACTTCATCAGAACAACAAATCATAATTCAACCACTCATTTTATATACACAAATGTATTCAATAAACACCTCATCAACCAACTTTAACCACCATTAATAAATCAATTAAAAATGAGTAAAACTGAGTCAACAGTAAAAATGCAGAAGACACATTTAGCATCCATGAAGTAAAATAAAAAAAAATATTTTTATAAATACTTAAGATAAAGTTATAAAAGACTAAATTGACAAATTACATGATAAACTCCAAATCTTTACATGGAATAGCACGTAGAACAAAAATGATAATCAAAACTAGGCACATTAAAGAACTATATACTGAAGGTAAAAATAAGAAAGTCACTGCAATTGTAGACATTCTTAAAGAATTTAGAAAATATTTTATTAAAATCAATCAAATTAATTCTGTAATTGATCAGCAAGAAGCAATAAAAGTCTTTATTAGAAAATACACTAAAAATAAACTGACAGATGAATTGAAAACAATTGATAAGCTATATTCAACAAAGTAAATGCACCAAGAGTTGAAATAACAAAGACAGGCAACAGGATAAGTATTAAAAATATTTAATCTTCGTTTTCATCTAAAAGACTTCATCAGAACAACAAAACATAGTTCAACCATCCATTTTATACACACAAATATGCTCAATAAACACCTCATTAACCAATTTTAATCACCATTAATAAATCAATTAAAAATAAGTGAAACTGGGTCAATAGTAAAAATGTTGAAAACACATTTAGCATCTATGAAGTTAAATAAAATCACTTTTATAAAGATTTATTAACTTTTAACATTTTATTTTTCAAAAAAAAATTCAAATTAATGGACTCGTTAATTTCAGGGGGTCTATCAGCCCTTAACTCTAATTTCCACAGTGTTTCTCTCTGTTCTACTATAATCCTATAATACCCCCCAAAAAAAGTCCTTTGGCACTTGTTCAGGTATAGAAAATAAAAATGTTTTACTTTCCTTACACAGTAACCTATGCCTGAATAAAACATTGTTCTGATATTTAACTTTTATAGAGTACATATTTTCTTTAATACATTTTTCTAAGCTTCTGGTGGATCTTCCTATATAAAAACTCTCACAAAAAGAACTAACACCAATATATACAATGACATCAGTCTTACAAATAAACCCCCCAGGAACACCAATGGTTTTATCTGAGTGAGATAAATTAATAAAGGGACCTTCCACCACAAACCTACAAGCTGAACATGTCACACATTTATACATACCTTTCTTCTTATTGGAACATGTACTTATGGAATTAACAATAAAAAATCCCTTTGCAAGAGTCTTTTCAAATTGTAGCTGTTTCTAAAACGAAACCTAGGAGTGTTACCTAAAACTTTGATTAAATCAGAATTGCGTAGCATCATACTCCGGTTCTTTTTAACAATACAGGAAACATGGGAACATGGGAACCTAAGGTCATGTCTAAACAACATGATATACTATGATCAATCTCTATTTCTTCACTTCTATTCTTCTTAATAGTAAGCCAAAAATCCAAAATAGGTTGAAAGGAAGTATTGCTGTTAACATGAATCTCTTCAGCTACAGTATTTAACATATCTTCTTTATAACACCTTTGAAAAAATAAGGCTGAAATAAAATTAATCTCCTTCTCAAATGTACAATTACTAGCGGATATCCTTGGGGCTTGAATATATTGGCCTCTAAGTATATTGTCATTAATGAAACCAGGATGAGTACTAGTATAATGTACATTACTATTAACGAAGGTATCTTTCCTGAAAAGGTCACTATCAAATCTTTGTTTCATGGAGTCCCAAATAATTTTCATATCTAAAAAATTAACTGCTAACCCTTGATTTCCTAAGGTAAACTGTAGGAATTCTGATTTGGAATTAAGTGTATCTAAAAAAACAACAACATAATCACTGTTACCTTCAATAATGAAAAATAAATCATCCACAAACATAATATAAAACACTATTTTGTATACAGATATGAGGGGAGATATTATCAAGTAGTCCCACCATCCAAGAACCACATTTGCAAAATCTGGGGTGGCCACTGACACCATTGCCACCCCCTTAACTACTCTATATATTTTACTATTAAATACAAAACAGTTGTCCTTTAACATCATTTCTAAAAGACTACAATATACTTCAGTATGAGAAAAATCTCCATGTCAGTCAAATACTCCCCAACATACTCACTCCCTAACTCTTGAGGAATACTTGTGAACAACACACTAATTATCCACTGTAAAAATGAGATTCTTATTCACATCAAACAAATATTCACTGTTAAACTTCCTAAACTTGTCCAAAAAGTCCCAAGAATCTTTAATATAGGACTTCATTTTCTAAAGAGGATTCAAAATGTAGTCTAAAAACAATGAAATACATTCTGTCACATAACTGGGGGCAGACACAATAGGCTGAAAGGGTGGGTTGGTACAGCCTGTTTGTATTTTAGGTATTCCAAAAAGACTACCTAAAATTGGGTAGTCCACCAGCATAAAATCATATAATTCTGGGCTAACAGAGCCCTCCTTCAAGTGTTCATATAAGTAAGAAGAAATAAACTTATAGCTTTGATTCATCTTGGATAAATCTACTATTATATAGTCTGTAGAATTACTTTTACATATTTTCCATAGTCTGAACATAACCCACCTGTACCATAACAACCAACTCCCCCACCCTTATCGGCCTTCATAAACCTCATAACTCATAACTCAATAACTAATTAATTAATTAATAATTAATTAATAACATAACTCAATTAATGCTTGTTGTTGAGAGACACTTAAATTAAAAAAAATTCTAGATAATTTAGTATCATATAAATTCCTTAGGTCATTTTCATAACAGTTTTCAAAAATGTTTAGTGTTTTTTAAATTAGGAGTTAACAGCCTAAGTTTAACCAACTTCCTTTTAGTTAGCTTAGTGTTATAAAAATAAAGCTTAGGTTCAACTTTTGATAAAACTGTTAGAAAAATATGTATTTAAATATATGTGAAATGCTAGTTTAGAAGCAAGGTAGTTTATAATGCATTTTATTCTATTAATCATATAACAGAAGGGATAAATTCATTTGTAAATGCAAGTAGCTTCTGAAACTGCAGTGTGCTTTGATCCCTGACCTTGGCAGCTGCCAACTCAGCAAGCTTAATGTTTATGCTTTTCATAAGTGATTATCTGCTGGGTCAGGAAATTAAATGTGTAAATCTTCCACTCCTTCCGGATGAGATAACTAGTCCTTGTAAACAATGAAATCTTCTCTTCCTGCATGAAGTAACTTGTCCTTGTGAGATAAAAACACAGCTGGTAAAGAAAGTGAAACAGTGAACAAATATGTATGTTAAAGACTGAATCTGCTATTGTATTCAAACTGATATGAAACCTTGAATAAGTAACTTTATAGAAAGACATTATGACTGACCAGCTGGATAGCAAGGCCATATTGTATCTAGAGGAAAAGTTTTTTAAAACATACTGCATCAGCAAATTAAAAGAATAGAGGCTTGTGAGCTAAAGTGATGTAGATGCCCCGTGACATATCACGTCAGTAAGGTGGGCATAGCTTAAATGTTAAACCTATATAAAATTGTGTGCTTCCTGTTTCATGTCAGACAAAATTCTGTACTTGTATGTTTTTTTGCCTCCTGGTGTACACTAGTAAACCTTTGAATCTGAACCTCCTGTGTATTGAATTATTAATTTTATTTAACAGTTTGGTCCTTTCGAGATGGAATTCCCTTGGTAAGCTGCAGATCAGAGCATATTGGTGGTCGAATACTGCGCAGGAGAAGTTACTGAAATGGTTCTTCTTGAGTGAAAAGACCTCCGACTGAATTGTCGTGTGTAAAGAGGCTGGGCACTTTCTGATCTGTGGCCGAAGAGCGGAATTTGAACGATTTTCAATACCGGAGGCTCAGGTAGGAAGAATTTGCCATTTTTCTGTTTTAGATCAGGGACTAGGTTACAGTATATTGTTGTCAAGATTTGTTTTGCAGATCAGAGACAAAAGGAAGTACTGTATATTTGGTCATAGATCAGGGTAACAGAATAAGGTAGACAGTTATGCTAGATAAACTGTAAACAGGAACTAAGAAATTGATATCACGTGATAAAAAAGGGGTTACGTAACATTTTCTTTGACATGGGTAATCAGTGCACTAAAACTTTGCGAGATCCGCCCCTAACCAAAGACGCAAAATACATGCAATTACAGCGTTCTGATAACGTTAGGTATTATATGAAATGGGTTAATAAATATGAATTTGATGGTAAACTAGATAAACCTTCACTAGTTAAACTCCTTAAACAACTTAAATCTGATGCAGGAGGTCAGGCAAATAAGCAACGCTAACTAGGCATCCCTCAAGCACACAGGTGGATTGAGGAAGCAAATCGTAGAGAACAGAAGCTTAAAAATTCAAACACATTATTTTTAGACAAAGAGGATAATAACTTGGTAATAGCTACAGCTCCTCCTCCTCCTCCCTTGCCCCCTCCCTTACCCTTTTCAGGATATGAAGCGAGTGGGCAGGCTGGTCCACCTCTGCGTTATCCTGAAGTTTCAGTAAGACCACAACCATTTGTTAGAGATCCTATTGAGACTAGGTCCCGAACACGTAAAACACATAGGGACACAGAATCATACCAAATAGACAGAAATCTACAGAATGAGAGTGAGGAAGAAATATGCCCACTTATAGAAGTTCCAAATCCTCAGGCAGGACAGGAAGGGCAGGATCCAACACTCTTAGTATATAGACCATGGACACCGGAAGACATCCGGAAGGCTATTGAGGGAATCCCCCATCCGAAAGTTAATTTTACTAAATTTTTAGAAGATTTACAAGGCATGAGGTTAAGTTACCACTTGAATGGGGAAGAAGTAGGAAAAAGTAGTAAGACAAATTATAGGTCCAGATTGGCACATGATTTGTGGCACCTGGAATCCTCGTAATGCAGAACTTAGGCCACTCCCACATAGTGACGCAGAGTTAGACAACAGAGTGAAAGGTCTGACAGACCGAATCTCTGAGAAATGGAAACCTAGAGCAGACTGGACTTGCATTAATCAATGCATACAACAGGAAAATGAGACAATAGATGGATATTATTCAAGATTATTAGAATGTTTTAATAATCATAGCGGTATGTCGGTTCCTGAGAACCAAACAACTGATTCCCCGTATGAACAACAATTAAAAAATGCATTTTTGAAGGGTTGCATTGCACCTATTAGTAGCTTCATTACGAAGCATATGATAGATCATCGAACAGGGAGGCTACAAGCCTTACTTGAATACGCTAGGCATGCTGAGAGACATTTTAATAGTAAAAAGAAAAAGAAGGCGCAAGTCTTCACTGCTGAAGACGGAGCTGAAGTATTTGTATTACAGTCAGGTAAAAAGGGCAAGAAGAATGCCCAGGGAAACAAACAGTCTAATAAATGATCAGAAGATTTTGAAGAGAGGAAAAAGAGAGGTGAATGCTTCAAATGCGGGAAAAAAGGGCATCTAGCAAGGGATTGTAGGCAAAACAAAAAGGTAATTACAGAAGATAAGGGAGATGACGACTGACTATATGATAGTGAGGATACATTAAATAAAAGTCAGAAATCATCAGGAAAACTTAATAAACAGAAAACAAATGTAAATGTGATAGAAGGAGTAAAGGAAGTGCAAGTAGATATGGAGGATGAAGAAAGTGAAATTTTGGACTTAGCATTATTGAGCTTAGAGCTCTACTTAGCGGATACAAAACCGGAAGTTACACTTCTGGTAGAGGGAAGGGAAGTCAAATTCCTGTGTGACTCAGGAGCGTCACGGACTTTGATACACCCCTCCAAGTTACCAGAACATTCCTGATTATATACTAGTAAAAGCTGCAAATGGACAGCTATACAGGGAACCACTTTCCCATGATATAGCAATAACTGACCCTGTTTCAGGTATGACCCAGAGAAGTAAAATAGTTGTGTCTGCAAAGTGCCCAGTAAACCTATTGGGCAGGGACCTTATGCAGATATTTGGCATAGCAGTAGTTCCAACTGTACAAGGTATGGAGGCACAGAGATGAATGGATACCTTTGTAGTGCGATTGGAGGGTGAAACATTTTATTGGTACAGCCAGGACCTAGTCACAACTGGTCCAGGGGCAGTAACCGAGGAACTTATGAACGTAGCCATCAGTAAAGCCCCCTCCCTTGACACTGATCAACAGCATTTGTTACACTGTACTCTATATTACTGTACCACACCAGGACCTGATAGAGAGTATGAGCAAGAACTGTTTAGAAATCATGCAACTAGATTGGTTTTGTGTACTTTGTACTGAGATACTGAGGGGAACAGTGTAGTTAGCTGTTCATTACCTCAAGAATTCCTTGCATTGTATAGATCAAATCGGTTGCCACATGTCAGCTTGACAAAGAACAAAAGTGTTAAATGGCAGACTTAGGAGAAAAAGTAACAAGATGGGAGAAACAGACTGATTTAGAACTGTCAGAACAAGGGATACAAAAACAAAAACTGAATTGGTTGACACAGACACATCCAGCTGTACACTTGCAATCTAGCGAGGACAGCTGATTAGCATTCTTATTAGAAGAAGAAGAAAAGACCTTATGTGAAATTCCAACAACTCTCTGGTCAACAGGCAAGTCAGATGTAGGACTTATTCGAATAGCAGGACCAGTTACAATAACCCCAAAGTCAGCTTTCAGACCACAGAAAAGACAATACCCTTTGAGAAAGGATGCAGAAATAGGAATTAAGTCAATAATAGCAGCATTACTCAAAGAAGGAGTACTGGTAGAATCTCCTGATTCACCATGTAATACACCCCTATTTCCTGTTAAAAAGGCAAACGGGGAATGGCGGATGGTACAAGATTTACAAGCTGTAAACAATGCAGTAATACCTAGAGCACCCACGGTGCCAGACCCACATACTTTATTAAATGATTTAGAACCGCAACAGAAGTATTTCTCTGTGGTAGATATTAGCAATGCTTTCTTTTCAATACCTATACATCCTGATAGTCAATATTGGTTTGCATTTACATTTCAGGGTAAAAGGTATACATATACTCGACTACCACAGGGATATTGTGAGAGCCCAACAATTTTTGCACAAGAAATGGCTAGCAACCTGGCAGGATTTACCCCACCGGGAGGTAGTCAAGTTCTCCTTTATGTAGATGACATCTTGCTAGCAGCCCCCACCCAGCAACAGTGCAGGGAGGATACTGTAGCATTATTGAAATTTTTAGCAATACCAGGACACAGAGTAAACAAAAGTAAGTTACAACTTTGGAGAAAACAAGTTAGATACCTAGGATATGTAATATCCAATGAAGGTAGAATACTAGATGAGGAAAGAAAAACAGTGATTTTGCAAGCACCCAAACCAACAACCAAGAAAGAAATGATGTCTTTCTTAGGTACAACTAATTTTTGTCGGAGCTGGATACCAAATTATGCTTTGGAATCTGCTCCACTGACTGATCTGATATATAAGACACCAATGACAGCACAAGATATTTAGTTGATAGCTTCTTCATTAGTTTTAGGACTTCCAAATTATCACAAACGGTTCTTTCAGACCGTAGATTGTAAGCAAGGATATATGATGTCAGTATTGGTGCAACAACATGGGGACAAGCAATGCCCCATAGCCTACTATTCATCACAGTTAGACCCAGTGGCGCGATCTTTGCCTCACTGTGTACAAGCAGTAGTTGCAGCCGCAATGGCAGTGCAGGCTTGGGCCTCAGTGGTGTTATTCCACCCTCTCAAATTGAGAGTGCCTCATGCAGTTGCAATAATTTTACTGCAAGAGAAAGTGGTATACCTTTCTCCTGCTAGACATCTTTCATGTATGACTATACTGCTGAGCCAACCTCATATGACAATTGAACGATGTACGACATTGAATCCATCAACATTACTTCCAACTCCTGCGGAGGGCACACCACACAGCTGCCTGCAGGAAATTGAACAGTTAGCTTTACCTAGACAAGATCTTACAGATATGCCCTTGGATAATGCCAAGGTGACATATTACGTGGACGGCTCATGCAGAAGGGGTCCTACAGGGAAGAATCTAGTAGGGTATGCAGTAATTACAGATACTGAAATTTTAGAAGCTCAATCCTTACCACACAACTTATCTGCTCAAGCAACGGAATTGATAGCTTTGACAAGGGCATGTACTTTAGCAAAAAACAAGTGTGTAAACATATATACTGATAGTCAGTATGCTTTTTCTACAGTACATGTATTTGCACAATAATGGAAAAATAGAGGAATGATAACATCTAGTGGAAAACCTATTAATCATGCGCAATTTATTTTGGAGTTATTAGAATCTATTCAGTTACCTACCAAAGTAGCTATTTGTAAATGTGTAGCTCATACAAAACAGCAGGATAAGATTTCGAAAGGCAATGCATGAGCCGATGCAGCTGCAAAGCAAGCAGCCTCAGACTCAGAAACTGTACTTTTAAATGAGGAATTACAACCCTCTGAGATTTTAGATTTAGACATGTTAAAAACAATGCAGATGCTTACTACAAAAGCAGAAAAACAAAAATGGGTAAAACGAGGTGCAATTCTTGAGAATGGACTGTACATTTCCAAAGAAAGAAAACCAATATTGCCGTCTAATTTATTTAGATATGCAGCTTTGTTGAGCCATGGGCAGAGCCATGTCTCAAAAGGGGGGATGGTACAGTTAGTCAATTGAATATTCCAGACATATGGATTCACAAATTACACACAAAAGTTTTGTGCAGCTTGTCATACTTGTAACAAGCACCATGCACAAGGAGCATTTAAAACCAAGCAAGGAAGTTTTCCTATACCACCATGCCCGTTCCATACTATCTGTATGGATTTCATAGAATTGAATAAATGTGAAGGGAAGAAGTTTTGTTTAGTTATTGTAGACATGTTTTCTAAATGGGTAGAAGCTTTTCCAACCAAAAATCCAGATGCAGCAACAGTGGCAAAAGCCCTGATAAAAGAAGTAATCCCTATATTTGGCATTCCGGAAAGGATTTATAGTGACAATGGCACAAATTTTGTGAATCAAATGATTCACCAGCTTGGGAGATTTTTTGGTATCTCCTTGAAGAACCATTGTGCTTACCACCCACAGTCAGCAGGACTGGTGGAAAGGTACAATGGTACCCTAAAGAACAACTTAAGGAAGCTAGTAGAGGAGACCCAAAAGAATTGGATATACTGTCTGCCTTTAGCACTGCTGAGTATGAGAACTGTTCCAAATGTAAAGAGTTTGACTCCCTTTGAAATGATTTTTGGGAGAGCATATTATGTGCCTCAGTGGAAAGCTCTCATGCCTGCAGAACAAGAGGCTGACAGTTCGTTAGCAGAGTATATGAAGAAATTGTTAATGAATAAATCTGTTTTGCAGTTTAACTCTTTTTCAGATAAGGAACAGACCAGACCGATGGCAGCAGTCTTGGCTCCTGGGACATACGTCTGGCTGAAAGTGATGAAAAGGAAGAATTGGGCGAGTCCAAAGTGGGAGGGACCATACCAGGTTCTGTTGGCAATGCCTACTGCAGTCAGAGTGGCTGAGAGGACGTCCTGGGTTCATTTGATGCATTGTAAACTGTTAAAGAACTTTCAACTTGATAAAAACTTTGTGACTGATATACAACCAGACCGAGATGGCCAAAAACAAAGCGAATAGAAGTTTGGAGCAACCCCAGAGATGTTGCATAATCATTTTGTTGTGTGTACATTTATTAACTGTAATTGTGACAATTTTCCTCTTGTTGTGGTTTATCCTACAAACAACTATGCAAGTGAAAGTGAAAAGGCGTGATGAGACATCTATAGACTGGCATCCAAATTTTAACACATACCTAGCCATGAAACGTGTGTATGCAGAGACTATGAACATTTCAAATTGCTGGGTTTGTAGAGCTATACCAACAGCATATGGAGGACTGATAATGTCCGCTGTCCCTTTGGGGATAAATGAGACTTGGGAGAATTTACTTTTCGACACAGGAACTGTGAGATCACAGGATAAAATAGCTTTATTTTTAACTATCACACAAAAAGGAGTTGTATGTTTCTACAAAAATGACACTCTCTAGCTGGGCTGGAGCAATTGTAATATAACCATATCTTACCGATGTTATATTAAGAATAGTAATGGCAATACTTTTTGCAATACTAATTATGACTCATATTTAAACTCATTGAAAACAACTATGAGTGACATTCAAAGAAATCCAGTTTTGTTTAAACAATTGTCAATAATAGATCAGAAAATGTTTCATGCAGGGCTGATGCATATTAGTACTAAAGTAGAAAATTGTTATTTTATTTGTGGGAAAAGGGCATATAAATGGTTACCTGAGAATTGGTCCGGTAGTTGTTTTTTGGGTTACTTGGTTCCGGCAATAAGACATACTGCAGAATTACCTTTGGGTAAGATACGAAACATAAGAGAAACAGCTCGAAAGCCTGAAGGTCCAGTTAAGAAACCTGTGAATCCAGTTGGGAAGATCGAAGCTGGTTGGAAATACCATAATTCAGTAAAAGACAAAAGCGAATTGACTCATATGGACTTGAGTGACAGTGTTATATCCTGGGCAGGAATATTACCAGCCTATGGAGCAGTCAAATCTGGGAGCTGAGGAAGTTGTCGAAACTTCTCGAAGTAATGAGTAATGCAACTTTTTCCACCCTAGAACTAGTGACTGATGAACTGAATGCAATGAGAACTGTTGTGCTACAAAATCGGATGGCTCTTGACTTCACCCTAGCAGCGAGAGGTGGTACGTGCGTGCTCATCAAAGAAGAATGCTGTGCATACATTCCTGATAATCGTCATGAGATAAATAATCACCTAGTGGTAATTCAGCAAGTATCAGCCATGACTGAACCAGGCCCAAACCCACTGACGGACTTTTTCCAGAATCTATTTGGGGGGGTGGGGTTCCATCCTAATGAATATTTTGATTGCCATTTGTGTGGGTATATTCCTGATAGGAGCATGTGTTTGCTGTGGAATTCCATGCATGAAAAGATTAATCAAAGATTTTGTTGATGTATCTGTTACTGAAACTTTCTACCAAGATATTGAAATTGAAAGATTGATTTCAGATGACGCTTTTTCTGAAGTATAGATTGAATGACTCACCTAGCTGAAAATCCTAAGTGGAAAAGGTTAGGAGATGAAATAACACTATGCATACTTCAAAAAAATAGAATAAAAAGTATTAATAGGGGGGAAATGTTAGAAAAATATGTATTTAAATATATGTGAAATGCTAGTTTAGAAGCAAGGTAGTTTATAATGCATTTTATTCTATTAATCATATAACAGAAGGGATAAATTCATGTGTAAATGCAAGTAGCTTCTGAAACTGCAGTGTGCTTTGACCCCTGACCCTGGCAGCTGCCAGCTCAGCAAGCTTAATGTTTATGCTTTTCATAAGTGATTATCTGCTGGGTCAGGAAATTAAATGTGTAAATCTTCCGCTCCTTCCTGATGAGATAACTAGTCCTTGTAAACAATGAAATCTTCTCTTCCTGCATGAAGTAACTTGTCCTTGTGAGATAAAAACACAGCTGGTAAAGAAAGTGAAACAGTGAACAAATATGTATGTTAAAGACTGAATCTGCTATTGTATTCGAACTGATATGAAACCTTGAATAAGTAACTTTATAGAAAGACATTATGACTGACCAGCTGGATAGCAAGGCCGTATTGTATCTAGAGAAAAAGTTTTTTAAAACATACTGCATCAGCAGATTAAAAGAATAGAGGCTTGTAAGCTAAAGTGATGTAGATGCCCCATGACATATCACGTCAGTAAGGTGGGCATAGCTTAAATGTTAAACCTATATAAAATTGTGTGCTTCCTGTTTCATGTCAGAGAAAATTCTGTGCTTGTATGGTTTTTTGCCTCCTGGTGTACACTAGTAAACTTTTGAATCTGAACCTCCTGTGTATTGAATTATTAATTTTATTTAACAAAAACAAAACCCACAAAGGCAAAAATCAGGCTCTTCTTGAAATGAAACAGTCTTTATTCAGTGTGTGTTTCGTTTCAAGAAGACCCTGATTATTGCCTTTGCCTGTGGGTTTTGTTTGGATTTACTTGGAGTTACTTACTACACCTTGATTTGTGGGGTTTTTTTGGACTTTTTGTTTTGATAAAACAACTTCAATTCTAGCAAAGTTTTTTTTTCAAGTCCATCTTTCTTGTGGGGACAAAGTTAAAACCTAAACTTAAAATATGAACTGTTCATTAGTAAAGCTGTTTTTTAGATAAATTATAAATTTTACCAGTCTGGTTATTTAATTGTCCCAGTATGAACTCCCTTTTCTCCTTGTTCTCTTTTTTCTCCTTGTTCTCATGAACAGTTTTCAATGCGGTTTGCCCTCTTCTCCTTTCTGAGCACAAGCCTCCTTCATTCTACCTCCTAAAGGGATTAAACCATCCACACAAAAGAAAAAACTCAAACTGAACATAGCAGTCAGCTGAAACAATATGAATAATGTGTTGTAAACCAAGGCTCACCACTACAAAATGAACTGTTTTATTAGCAAAATTGTCCAGTCCTTATTATTCTTTTATTTCAATGTATATTCGGTACTTAGATAATTTGTTTCTTGCCTGGACTGGTTCAGAAGAGAAGATCCCCTTATTTATTGATTGTATTAATGGTACTATGTATTTCCTTCATTTTACATATACTGCTGATTTCCAGTCCTTTGCTTATTTCGATGTTTGTTTGGCTAAAGATTTTAGTAACAATGGTCTTAAATCTATTATTTATAGGAAACTGACATATTCTAACAGCTATATACAGTATTCTAGTAGTCATCCTAATATTGTTAAACATGTAGCTGTAAAGGGTCAGATGGTGAGAGCTGCATGTATGGTGTCTGATGACTATGATTTTATAATGGAACGTAATCACCTTCAACAGATGTTTTTAAATGGGGGTACCCATTACACTTTGTTTCCAAGATTCAAAAGGGGGTTATGGAAAAATTGAAATCTGGGTTTTATGTACCTTTATTACAGCCAAGCAATGGTCTAATAATGACTCCAGTTAATAGTAGAAATGATGAGACTGGAGTTCATTTTATTATGGATGGTAGCACCCACCCATTGCTTTATTTTGATTAGTTGGCTAAAACTAAGATTTTTTTGCCCTTTTATTACTACTTATTGTATGAACAGTGATTTTGAATATCTTGGTTAAAAACTGGAATTTGATCATGGCTGACCACATTATTGGCAGTTGTTTAGGTGAGTGCCCTAATATTGTGTATAGAAGGATCCCAAACTTTAAGAACATTATTGAGAAACCTGGAAGTATCAAGAATATAGGTAAGATGGCAAAATGAGGGATATGCCATCAATGTAAGTATGTAAACAGTGTTATAGCTAATACGTTTATTTCTATTTCAGCTCATTTTAGTTGTCACTCACAGGGGATTGTTTACATTTCTAGCTGCATGCAATGTAATTCTTTTATGTCAGCAAAACCAAAAGGAAACTGTCTCAAAGGATATATGAGCATATATATGAAATTTCTAAGAAGAAAGTGACTAACACTCTGTATAAACATATTATTTTTTTTTTCTGATCATGAATTTAAGTTTGCAGTTTTGCAACAGGTGCCCAAGAATCCAAGAGGTGATCCATGTAAAGTTTTGCTAGAACAATGGGAGGTGGGATGGCCAATTTTTTGAATGCCAATGCCACACCACCCCCCAGGACTTATGATGTGATTTCAATTACAAGTTTTTTAAAACTGAAAACTTTTGATAGGGAGTATTTCAACTTATTATATGAAATTTTTATTATAATGATGTTAATCAAGTATTTGTAAGTTGCTGTGGTTTTAATTAATTATTTAAATTACTTGATGTGCATTAGTTACTTTGTATTCTAGGTGATTACATAATTTCCTTTAAACAAGGTATATATTGGGGAAGAATATTTAAAGTTTTGTCTGATGATGACCATTATCAAATGAAGGCTCTTATTGTCTTTATGAATTTCCTAATAAAACAATTTATTTTGTAGAGGTGAGCCTTGCTTTACAGCCCGTTATTTGTATTGTTTCAGCTGACTGTTTATAGTTTCATAGTATAGTACTAGGCTATCTGCCCTGGGGCATTTGTAAGCCTAGCCATAGTGATGTGGCTTTTGCCACCCCATGAAATGGTACAAAAATGTACAGAATAAATCTAGAATACTGTGCCTCTGTCTAGTAGTAACACAATGAAGGTCCCCTTATATAATAGAATTAGTTTACTGTGCCCCTGTCTAGCAGTGACACAGATGTGAACCCTGGGGTAAACTTACGATCTCCCATCCACTCATCAAGATTTCTCTTGAAGAGAGTCAGTGAGGGGCTCTGCCTAATATGAACTGGGATCCTGTTCCAAAGCATGGGAAGCCTCTGGGTTATGAATCTATCCCTCCAGCATGTCCTATTCATACTTGTGCTGAGGTTTAAGTCTTTAGCTTTTGTGGTCCTGATGAATTTGGATTTTTTGAGGTGGAGCATGTCCATCAGATCCTGATTGGACATGGCCTTGTATGTCAGGCAGAGATCACCTCTGAGCAGGCGGTATGCTACTGAATAGAGCTGAAGTTTCTTTAGTCTGGCAGAATAAGACATATGTTGGAGACCCTTGATCCTTTTGGTGAGGTACTTTTGTGGTCTCTCCAGCTGTTGCAAATGCCGGGCGAGGTACATACCAAATGGGGCATTGTACTCAATCATGGGTCTGATAAGGGAGGAATATAGGGGTACAATGACATCCTTGGATCTGGATGTGAATCCTTCATGATGAGGTGTGCAAGGTAGAATGTTTTTCTAACCACTTTGGCAACGTGGGTGCCAAATGAGAGGTCGCTGTCTACTTGGGTCCCTAGGTCTCTGATTACTTTTTCCGTACTCAGTGGGTTGCTGTCTATGTGATAATTTGTGGGTACTTTGTTTTTTCCAAAAGGGATGACTATACATTTTTTGGCATTTAGTTTAAGGCCGTGACTACGGCACCAGTTGTCCATTTCAGTGAGGCCTTTTTGTAGGATGTGTGTGTCTGCTGGTGTATTGACTATGGCGCCTAGTTTGCAGTCATCTGCGAACTTTGTCAGCCACAGCCCTCCCATGTTTGCTTTAACATCTGAGAAATAAATGCCGAACAAGAGGGGTCCCAGGACAAATCCCTGTGGGACACCACTTGTGACTGGCTTTGAGTCCGACATTGCTCCAGCGATTTTAACTTTATGGGTTCTGTCCTTTAGCCAGTTTGCAACCCATCTAGTGACATAAGGGTTTACTTTTAAGCTGTTTAGCTTATCTATGATGCCTGAGTGGGGTATTGTGTCGAAGGCCTTAGCCAAGTCCAGGTATGCTGTATGGACTGCTTTGCCCTCATCAATGGCTCTAGTGACTGTTTCGAAAAAGTCAACCAGGTTTAAAAGGCAGGATCTGCCCTTTACAAAGCCGAACTGGGTGGGGTCAAGTGTCTGTAGGTCCCCTATGTCTCTGTTTATGAGTTCCATAATGATTCTTTCCATAGCTTTGCAGACCAGGCTAGTTAAGCTTATGGGGAGGTAGTTTCCAGGGTCTGTAGAGGCACCCCCCTTGAGGAGTGGGACCACCGTTGCTGTACGCCAGTGTTCAGGTACATATCCCGAAGTAAGGCTAAGGTTAAATAGCATTTTTATGTGTGGGTTTAGCTCCTCTTGGAGTTCACGTGACACGCACCCTGGGATACCGTCAGGTCCCATTGATGCTGTGTTTTTTGCTTTGTTTAGGGCGGTTCTCACTTGGACATCTGAGATGACAGGGAGATTACATTCAGCTGGGATAAGTATTTCTTCTTTTGGGGGTGAAGGAGGGGAGAAATTTGCACTGAACCTGTCAGCCAGAATGTTGGCAATATCTGTGGGTTTAGTGTATTTTTTGTTGTTGTGAACCAACTCTGAGCATATCTGAGGGTTTCCGCCCAGGTTTCTAACATAGCTGAAGAAGGCTTTGTGGTTATCTTTAGTGTCCTTAGCGATTTTTCTCTCAAAGTTTGCCTTGGATGTTTTTATGAGAGAACGTAGTTTTCTGCTAATGTTGATCAGAGATGTCTTCCCTTCATGGGTTTTCTCTCTGACGTGCAGTAGCTTCCTTCTTTTGTTATACAATTTGTTTATGGCTGAGGTCCACAGTTCTCCTAAAGGAATTCCATCAGCAGTAGTTTTAGGTGGGGAATAAAGGGGTAACTCATCGAATTCACCACATTCAGTTAAAACTGTAGGCCAATTAGTCAAATCGATGATAACTTTTACTGGATTGTTGTCATTCATATTTCTGGCCCTTTTCTCATTTCCATTACCAGCAGAACCATTCTGATTGAATGAGATGTTTTCTTGGCCAGTTAAGGTAGAACTTGCATTGGAGACTACAGTCTATTTAACTTTGTCCTATCCAGAGATCCAGAGATCAATTACAGAATTAATTTGATTGATTTTAATAAAATATGTTCTAAATTCTTTAAGAATATGCTCAATTGAAATGGTTTTCTATCTTCAGTATATAGTTCTTTAATGCGCCTAGTTTTGATTATTTTTGTTCTAGAGGCTATTTTGTGTAAATATTTTGGGTTTATCACATAATTTGTAAGTTTAATCTTTTTCTAAATTTATCTTAATTTTATAATTTAAAATTTCTAAATATTTATTCTGCAATTTATTTTTCTGTCATATTATTGTTTACAGATTGAGCTTTTCAATTTTAATCAATTTTCTCTTGTAATTTTATTAATTTCCTATCTCATTTCTTTTTTAATGAATACCATTTAAAAATGTTTCCATTTAAATAAGATTTAAGAACATCCCATATATAAACACCTGATACTTCTGTTGTGTTATTAAATTCTAAATATGTTTATGCTTCTTTGTTAAAGAATCCATTAAAACCTTTCAAATTAGTAATATATGATGGAATTATTTTGCTGTAATTCAAAGAAAATTCAAATGTTATAGCACTGTGATCTTAAATTGGGCATGAAACTGTTTTAACTAAGTTATTTGAAACAAAAACTATCAGTTTTTGAATGTGAATTGTGCTTAATTGAAAAATGGGTAAAGAGAATCACTAACTAAAAATTCATTTGCATCCTTAATATTTAGTAGATTAATGACATTTATTAACACTCTTGCTGTGGCTGATATTCTGTGATTCCCTTTAGTATTTGTATCTTTTTCATGTAAAATACAATTAAAGTTTCCTGCTAAGATACAACTTCCCTTTGAATATTGAAGGATCTGATCTAATTGAATTTTGGCTGTTTTAATGCCAAACCCTGGTATCCAACTTAACAAAACAGTATATCTTCAAATTAATTTGTAAATTTGCTAAAGAATAAATGCCTTTATCATCATCACAAGTGTTCAAAATAGGTGGCAAAGATAAAGTATTTTTCCAAAGAATAGCTACTCCTCTTCTTTTTTGACTAAACTGAGAACTAGTTATTACTGTATATTATGTATATTAAACCTTTCTATAACATTTTTTAAAAAATGTGTTTCTTGAATAAATATGAGAGAATAATTTTATGTATTTATAGAAACTACTCCTTTTGCAGCCATTATTTAACCCATTAATATTAACTGATATATACCTTAAACAGACCATCTTTATAACCTAAGGAGTAATTTATTTAAGGGAATTTTAAATCTAAGATATAATGTGCTAAATGAACCACTAGCAAATTGAACATTACTAGTAATGAGTCTAATGAACTTTATGATAGTACTATTATACAAGATGCATATGATTGTAGACACCTGGAAGGAAAACATATTCTAAGAAATGTAAAATATAAAATGAATCTAACTATCCTTCCCCCATGGGGTATTAAACTTCAGACATAGATAGTGATTCTATACAAGTCATTCTACCTAACAGTAGAATCAAAATTAGTTCACCTCCACCATTCTACAGATATCTTTCCAATATAATTAAAAAAAAAATCATAGAATATTATACATATTGTATCAACTTTCATATTAAACTAGGCATGTATAATTCAAAAAGTTTACTGTGTACAGATACTAGAAAATTTCATTATGTGTATCAGAGTAAAACTAATCTTTGACATATACAATGCAATATTTTCTGATAAAATTATGATTTTTAATTGGAGATGGTGAGAAATAATAAATTATATATATTAAACCAATAGCATCTTGAAAAAATGTTAACATAATGTTAATTTAAGGATCTTAACTATATTAAATGCAATTATGCATAGTCTAAACTACTTAAATGACATTTACTATGATTCCAGTATCACTTGTATTTATATGGATCTTAGAAGAAGATTGTAAAACATTTAAGGCAATCCATTCTGTTATAAGACTATGCTTTAAATATGATCGTGAATATAACTGTGATAGAAAGAGATGATGACGACCCTCCAATAATCATTCCAATTATTACAACTTAATAGTCTCTACAAATTATTTTTCAAACATATTGAATATATTGGTATTAATAAAACTTAAATATGTTTTATGTCAAAACCCCTCAGCTAAAATTGTTAGATCTGCTTAAATAACACATACTACTAACAGCATTTGTTGCAATAACAGACTTTAAAAAGTAATAGTGCAGGTAAAGAACTTTGTGATCGGAACTAGATGAATAGATTGATATTTTTTCAAATATTTTTCTTAATGCTGAATCAATGTATGTGCTTATGTAGTAACCAATAAACTGTTGGATTATGATTGAATATTTAATAAGAATATATCTAAATTATTTCCATATAAGATCACAGTTCATATACTTATCTTGGAGCAGGGGAAATAATTTTATTAATCTGTAGACAGTTGATTCTGAAAATTGTAAATATTTTAATTTATATTTTATATTTTATTTATATTTTAATTTTAGTCTAATTTTGTTGCAAAATTGAGTATAAATACAATTCAGAAAGTTACTAAATAACCAAGTTATGATTTTTAACTAGATGAGCTCATGCTTTAATAAACAATATATGTATTCTGATATATGGTAATATTCACACATACCTTGGTTATGTAAGTAGATCCATATGCCTAAATATTGCCATGCGTTAGTATTCATTTAGAAAATGTGGCTTCATATTAATTCAGAAAAATAACACTTGTTATATCGCCAACAAAGGCAATCAATCCTTGAGGGGAGAAACTCTAGATATAATATACAGAAAAAGCAAAGACTCACTCTGTAGATCAATATCTGAAAAACAAGGCTATTTGGAAAATTTTCAGCAAACTGCCAGTTTTTATGTTTGAATGATACATCAGTCAAACTTAATATTGCATATCTAGCCATAAAACTATTTCTATCATCTCAGCTGCAATACATGACCTATTCTCCAGCTTTAAATTCAGTGTTAAAAGAATTGAATATAAAGGCAATGTACAAAAATGTTTGACATAACATTCAAGAAATAATTTCTCTTTAAACAAAAAAAAATGTTTTTATTATTAGAACCCAAGTATAATCGACTGAGGAAGAGGTTGAACTCCTCAATCCACTGACTTAAAATTTATATGCTGAGTGCCCTCTGCCAGTATTAAATCAAATGTGAATCAGAATTTCTACACAGTTTTGCAACTCGAAAAATGTACTATACTTAAAAGTGTATACCCCTCACCATACACAAATACCATTTTTACTCATTAAAAGATTAAATACTAACAAAAACAATCTGATCATAGTTGTCAAATTCCAAAAAAAAAAATATTTGTTGTGGGATGGGCCATCTTCAATTCTTTGACTTAAAGCATCAACAATTAGTATCCCTATGCTCCTCCTATTCCCCTCCTAGTCATTAAATATTAATTAGTATACACTTAAATACTCATGTATCCCCTACAATCTAACACAACAGATAGTTGCCTCTTTTAGTTCAGATATTATTTTAATGATTTAGTAATATGCTTCCAGTTTAAATTGTAAGATTTAAATTGCCATATTTAGACCAGATGCTTTTTAATGATTAAATACATTATTGCCTGCTCATCATCCTTTTTTCCCCTTTTCCCTTCTTTTTAGAAAGAAATCTAAGGATATGCATGAAAACAAGCAGCTCACAACATCACACTGCTTTTACCCACAGTGGGAAATATGAATATAGCTTAAGTGTGAGCAGTACAAAAGCTACATCTAAAAACTGCATCTGCTTGTGCTAAAGAAGTTAACACATGACCTGCTTAAGGAGCATCTAATAATCCATACTGTAGCTTCTCAATGCAAATCATAGATATTATCACTATTCACCCAGCCTCTCAAACCCCTTCGTTTGCCTATTCCACAAAACAGTCCCACAGATCACCATACCAATTCTGTTCCTAGTCATGTCACATAGCGACTCAGCAAGTGCATCCACCTAAAACAAATCCATGACAGCACAAATAATACTCAGCAAGTCTGCCAGAGAAACACTGACTCAAATCCATACAAAATACCACCACTCAATTAGTGAAATGCCTGCCAAACCATACAAAATTCATAGCGAATCTATCCTTCAATATTGACACAGAGCTCCACCCTTGTTAGCTGCAAGGAGTGTAACAAGCAGGAATGGAATGAAATCCAGCCAGGGAACCTCAATATGTTTTGCAACAATGTAAATACAAAGTAACAGCAAACACAGCAGAAAAAGAAACTTGTAAAACAAAGATAAATCAAATGAGCTCACCTTATTGTTCAGATTTTCCCAAGTGTATACAAATGACATAAACAAACTTTACAGCTGAGCTATAAAAAGTAGAACAACTGTAACTAAAAAAAAAAAAAGACGCAAAATCCATCACCAGCATCCTACGATGTCTCTCCACATAGGTTACTTCCTGCTTGCTTCAATGAACCATATATATCCAGATTCATACTGAAATCTGCCATGACGCCCCTCCTCATCATTTAAGTGAACCACTGCACTACTAAATCATGTCACCAAGTCCCAAACCTTGAAGTAACAAGATAATCAGCTGGTCAGCTATTCAGTTACCAATACATTATAGAGACATATTTACTGGCCCTTACTTATTGACAACTGAAATATAATTAACATACATACATTAGTAAAAAAAAAAAAAAAAAAGGATGTAATTGCAGATGATTAAGTAAAATAAAACTAACTGAGTTACCTTTTAACAGATGTCCAAATATTCTTCTTAGGATAAAAGTATTTTGATTGATGCATATAATGTTAACACTGTCATACATAATGGAAATAAATCCTGTAAATCAATACAAATATGTTATATGAGTAAATAGTCACTTTTCCTTTAATTTCATCTTCTTTTTATTATTTTTCCAGCTATTTCTTTTAGCTAATCTCTTCAGGAAGCTGGTATTCCAATCCATTTCTTCAGGTTGTTCAATTATTTTTTCTTTTTTTTTTTTTTGCTTTTAATAAGGATAATGCAGAGTTTAAGTCCTCAAAGATTTTTGTCTCATCAGGAAGAAATAGTTTTAGTCTCACAAGGAAAAGCAAATGGACTTTAATCTGATTTTTCTTCAGTTCTTTAATTAATGATAAAAAAGATATATATTTTCAAGATTACTGTTGAACTATTCCATAGCATAAGCAGTCTCTGGGTTATGAACCTGTCCCCTACACCCGCAAAGAGACTGAAGCCTAAATCCAGTGCCTTAGACTGCTCGGCCACACTACCACACTTCCATCTAGTTTGATGGGAGATTTGACCAGTATTAATTCTTTGTCTTGTGATGAAAATAATTTGACAATAACAGACCTCGGAGTGACATTTTTATCTGATGGTGACATAGTAAGAGACCTGTGTGCTCTCTCGATCCCATATGGCACTGTTTCAGGTAGTTCAAGAGTATTAGGGAACCAGGATGTTAGATTTTCTCTGGCAAACCAAAAATGTGAATATTATTTCTTCAAGATCTGTTTTCCAAATCATCAAGTTTGCTCAACAGAAGTGCATTCTGTTTTAATAGAAACTCAGTGTTGTTTTCTTTTTCTGATCGCCTTTTTTCTACATCATTGAAAGCGTCTTCTACTCCTGATATTTGTAATTTCTGCTGGCTGAGACACTCTTGAATCAATTCCGTCTGCTTTGTGCATTTGTCCTTGCAGTTGTCTTTTTGTCCATCTCATCCATTTTAAGACAATTCCTGGATACTGGTCAAAACCACTTGAACCTCCTTCTTTAGTGAAGTGTCTTGAGAGTTTGTTTTAGTGAAACGCATCGTGTTAGTTTAAATATCTTTCACATAGTTTGACAGGAACAAATAGGAATGGTTAAATAATTTTTAGATGTTATCATACAGAAAAGTTTAAATTAACGTTTTCTAAAAATAAAAAATACGATAACTTAAAAATAAAATTTCTTGTCAGAAATATGATAAGAACAGCAGAGCTGAAGAATTTTGCTTCAGTCTCCACAGCATCTTCATCATAACTAAGTTGTTATATGGTGGAAAAACCAAAGTCAAGAATCTCACCTTAAGAATGGAAATGAGAGAATTTCAGTACACTTAACTATCAATCAGGTCAGGCTTGCTTGTGTAGTAGAAACATTTTTGTAAGACTTTTAATCAAGGGGTTATAGCTCAAAAAGGAATAGTTACTACCTAGAATCTGAAGTTATACAATAGGAATAATTTAGGTAAAACATATTTTGCAGAACCTGCTTATACCTGAAGTTAATGTGTGAGAGGAAAACTAAGTGTCTCATTAACACACGCACCAGACACACATGCAATAATTCTAATAATGTTAAAAAGAACCAGAATGTCCCTTTAACATGAAAAGAAACAACACACAGAATTGATTTACAACATATGAATACAATAAGACTCTTCAACATGTTATGTTCAGCACCTTTTCTGATCTACAGATATCCTAATTGCAACTATTTGAATAGTCCATCACCTTTTGCACTTCTGGGTAATGCAAAAATAATCATCCTTCTTTATATGTAGGCTGAGACAGCCATACTCTTGCATAGGCAGATCAATGCACTGTGTGAACTGTGGTTTATACAGAAAAAATTAACAGGAAGTTGGAAGAGAAAATTTTCATTTGTCTATAATCAGGTATCAAATGCCAACTAGTGCATTAGCTAGGCACTGATTCAGTCTGCAGCTGCAGCTTTAAGTTTTGGTAGCTCAGTTAGCATTCTTGAAAAAGTGTTTTAGCAGTATTACTACTGAAACAGACTACATATTATTCATCTCAAAGCAAATAGATTTCCAAGACTTAATGGCATATATTGTTTAATCAATCCTTTCCAAATGTCATTTGAAACATTTAAATTATTTTACTGGTACATGTTGCTAAAATAATAACGGCAGTTATTCTTTTATGTTTTGCCATACATTTATTCTTGTCTAATTGCAAGAGTTACTTGGTTTTATTAGCCTAAGATATATTTTGGACTTTGTTTTAAAACATATGCTACTATATTTCTGGGATGCAAAGCCTCATGTTCATCTATTTGTTTTATTTTGTTCCTGTTAAGTGTTTTTCGTACTTACCACTAAGTTGACATTTTTGTTTTATTGTTTAATGGTTGTCACAGTTTTGTTCACACATGTACTCCAGTCCTGTTTTTATTTTCATTTCAGAACCATTTGTGTATCAATGGGTTTTGAAAATAATACCCTCCTGTGCACTTCCTAAGGAGAGAGTACCTAATATTACTCGACACATTTTTTTCTTAGAGCGCAAATCTTGAGTACCTAATATTACTGGCCACATTTTTTTCTTAGAGCGCACATCTTGAGTACCTAATATTACTGGCCACATTTTTTTCTTAGAGCGCATATCTTGAGTACCTAATATTACTGGCCACATTTTTTTCTTAGAGCGCACATCTTGTACGTGCTTTACCAGTTATGTAGTTGGTGGTCTGTGGAAGTCTTTAGGCCAATAGGTGCAAACCTAAATGTCACCTGGTAGATAGCCAACTGGTGCACAGACAGGACCCAGGAAGTTAGAATTGGGGAGTCCACCTCTACAAAGAGGCCAGTCACAAGTGGAGTCCCTCAGGGATCAGTCCTTGGATTGCTCCTTTTTGGCATTTACTTCTCAGAAGTCAAGGCCAATGTCAGTGGTCTCTGGCTAACTAAATTTGCAGATGATTGCTAATTAGGAACTGTCATTGAATCTCACACTGACACAAATGTTCTCCAAGAGGGGCTGACACAGACAAACAATTGGGGTCAAAGCCATGGACTAAAACTAAATGCCGAGAAATGCATAATAGTATCCTATGGGAAGTCATCCATCACTGGTAACTATCATATTGACAACACACCCCTAGTAGTCAGGAACCTAGGACACACACAGATAGTAATCTAGCTCTTGACAATCATGTGTCTACAGTAGTGATGAAATCATTCTATGTTGCGCAACTTATAACAAAGGTATGGCATCTAGGTCCAAGGAAGTCACTGTTCCACTGTATTCGGTATTTATCAGACCTATCATTGAGTACAATGCCCCTTTTGTATGTATCTAATCAGGCATATCCAACAATTGGAATGTCCACAAAGATTCCTAACTAAAAGAATACCAGGGTGTAAGTAGACTGTCCGGCACAGACTGCCTCAAGACCCTATCCCTGTATTATGTCTCCTACAGGCTTTTTATGGGAGATCTATGCCTAGAATACAGGGCATTATCAAAACCCACTGTGATGTACTTTCTTCATATCCACAAAACAAACAGCACCAAAATTACCCGTTCTAAAGACTTAAACCTTGCCTGTGATATAAATAGGACCTGCTGGAGAGATAGGTATGTATTCCAGAGACTACTGTGTCTATGGAACATGCTCCCCATCCATGTGAAGCAGAGTTCCTCCCTAACTCAATTCAAGTGCAACTTGGACAATTGGATGGGAAACCAGAAATTCACCCATTGTTTGGCACCTATGTCTCTAATGGTCCTGTAAATGTTTCACCTCCCAAGTCCTTGCTTACACTTATCAAGGATATCAGAACTTGTCAGATATTTGGAATCCATGGCTAGGCTTAAAAAGGCCCTTGTGGTCATTAGCCTAGTAAACACCTATAAACCTATAAAATCTTTGTTCCAAATGTTTAGCAGATCATGTTGACAGCGTCCTTTTTTGGAGGCTACTGATACTTTTACAGCACAGTCAAGTAGGAGAGATCTATTTAGAGTATCACTGATCAACCTGTGGATTTCAAACACAAACATAACATACTAACATTTAGTTGCAGCATGAGCCATATTCTTTGCAGTCCTTTCTTTGTTGTATTCTGTGCTGACTAGTAGTTTGAGTACATGGTCAGTTTGAATTCAAAAATGTATTAAGGATACTTTCCTATACAAAAAGAATCAAACATTATTTTTCCCTTGGAAAATATCCCTCCTAAGTTTATGTCAATTCTGGATTTCCAAAAGCTACAGGTATGCCATTTTGCAGCAGGTCAGCACCTGTTTCCAAGTCTGAGACTTTGCACTACAGGATCTGTGCTGTCTCACCCAGCATTATATTATTTAGCTTCTGCTTCCTTATGCCATTCTCTGTCTTTATCCTTTCTTTCGCTGTCATCCTCACTAGCTTTTCCACTCTTCAATAAACTGCTTTATTCAAATTATACTCCACCCCTGAGGCTCCTACTAACCACTATGGACCTGCCAGTTAACACAGAGGATTAAGGTTATGAGTTGTTAATAAGTTGTTTCTTTTAGTCCGGGGTGAATTCCTTCAGCCTCCATATACCTATTATGTGACCAGAAGCTAATCACATGACCATACAGTGCTCTGGGATAACTGGCAAATCGGAAAAGGCTTTTCAATCATCTCCTGGAAGGCATGCTTAATTACTGTGAACCTATTGCCATTTCCAGCAGCCTTTTTATGTTCTCACATAACTGCACGCTATACTTCATAAATAAGCTAAGCATGCTGTGCTTGCTTCTCTCCCTGCCCCCCCCCCCATCTGGTGTTTTACCTTTGCAGCCAATAGTTCCGTAAACCTGGGGAGAATTGACTATTTTCTTGCTCTTTTTTTGGAGTCTGCCCCTCTTTGACTACTCATCTTAGACTCCCTTGAAATCACCCTTTGTTTTTAACAGTTGCCTTACTTAATGTCATAAATCTTAGTGCTGACTTCTGTTATGGCACTGAATGGTTTACCATCATTTGATTGAACTGTACTTGACTGAAAATCAAATGTTTGAAAGAATTTGACAGAAAACTAATTTACTGAAAACCCATCTAAACTGAAAAGCAATTCACTGAAAACCCATTTCACTGACTCACAAATCATTGAAAATATCCAGCATAAGAAAATACAACATAAATTATTTATTTATTTTTTTATCAAATTTCTTTTTATTAAATATTTGTTCACAAAATATATACACGTGGTACAGTTGATGTTACAGAGTGCATACCATAAGCATGTAATAATAGTTATTGCCCACTTTACTCATTAACATACAAATTAAGTAGAATTACCATTTGTGTTACTACGAAGATATGGTTATATTATAAGTTAGTCCAAACAAAATAAATAAAACATTGCAGACCACCACTGTGTTCCAAAATTTAATTCATACGACAGACATCCATAAAAACACAAAGTCGATGGATAAGATCAATGAATAAAATTCCAAGAAGCTTCAGTAAAAACAATTGTCAAATCCTTAGCACTTTTGTGTACTAACCCTTCTTCAGATAATCCTATACTGCTCAGGGGAAAATATTTAAACTATCTTGTATCCAATCACCTCTAATAATGCACCCACCTATTTTTTAAGGTGAGTCTCATGGGGACTGCCTCATTGAGCCCTGGTGCTCTATGAGCCAACAACTCAATTATCTACTTTGTCTCCTCTAATTCAATCTGTTGTTTCATATCCCCCCCCTCTCAAACTTCTGTACATATTCCTAATGGCCCTAAATTTAAACCAATGCCCCTCATTCTGATCTATGTGCCTGGACAATGCGTTATGTGGATTCTTTGTCCTAATGCAGGATAAATGCTGTAAAATACTAACCTTAAACATACAGTTCATTTTTCCTACATAAAAACTCACACATTGTTGACATTCAGCTAAATAAATCAAATCTGTAGTTCTACAAGTCACCCTGGCCTTAAAATGAAATTCTTTTGCTGCAACAGGATGTATAAAATCCACTGCTTTATTTATAACCTCACAAGCCTTACATGACCCACAAGGGACTGTCCCTTCCTTATTCATAATTGGCCTCCATCTAGGTACATGTTCTGTTGCCAAAATATCCTTAAGGTTTTTATTTCTCCTGAAACCAAACAAGGGAGCTTGCCCCAACAACCCACTCAATTTATCATCGGTACTTAAAATATTCCAATTGTTCCTGACTATTTCACAGACACCATGTATATTGTTGCTATATGTAAACATAATCCTAGTGTCATGTCTATCTTTAACAGTGGCACGAGTAGTATCAGACCTGCCCTTTCCATTATGTGACCTCATCCAAGGACACATCTTACCCCTTTTGAAAATCTCTTTCTGGTCAAGTGTCCCTCTAACCAATTCTTCATTATATCTCCTATCTAAAAAATGTCCTTCCAAACTACGAACCTGTTTTTCAAAATTAAGACCCTCTGTACAAATCCTCAACACTCTACATACCTGTCCTTTCACTACATTACCAAATGTATATCTGGGATGCATACTGTCATAACTCAATAAGCTACTTTTCCAGCAGCTCTTCCTATACAGGTTGGAAGAGAATCCCGTTCTCTCATGTGTCACTCTAACATCCAAGAAATCTGTTTCCTTTCTAGAGTGTGTGACAGCAAAACGAAGAAACGAGGTGGTACTCTCTAAATATGCTATGAACTCATTAAGCTCAGATTCATTACCTTTCCATAAGACAAAAACATCATCTACAAAATGTCTATATAAGCCGATTTTGTCTCTCCAGCCATTCTGTTCCCCTACAACAAACCGTCTCTCCCAATATGACAAGACCAAATTAGCATGTGTATTAGCACAGGGGGTGCCCATGGCTACTCCCTGTGCTTGCCTGTAGGTCTCATTCAAACAAATGAAGATGTTGTGTTCCAGCACAAGGCTGAGCATCTGGGCTTTCAATTTCAACTTAATTTCATCAGCCCCTAATTCCTGCAACGATACACAAATTGCCTTGATACCATACTCATTACTGATAACAGTGAACAAATTGTTAACATCCAATGCTACCAATACATACTCACATTCCAACCCTCCATCTACCAAATCCCCCAGGGATGACAGAAAATGACCTGTATCTTTCAGTACCTCATCTATTCTGTGTACATAGGGTCTCATTACTGTCTCTAGCCAAATCGAAATATTCTCTGTGACCCAGTTCCTGCCCGAAACTATGAGTCTAAGGGAGGAATTTTTCAGATCCTTATGTATTTTCAGAAGGGCCTTAAATATTGGAACCACTGGTTTATATATCCATAAAAACTGAAATAAATCTTCATCCATCAAGCCCTGTTTTAAACAAACAATTAGTTTATCATGAACTTTCTGAACAATATGGCCTACCATTAAGGGTGAAATAGAAACATATGTATTAACATCAGAAAGCAACCACTTTAACTTTTCATAATACATATCCTTATCTAGGACAACCATGGCCCCACAGTGTAGGATTATCTGAAGAAGGGTTAGTACCCGAAAGCGCTAAGGATTTGACAGTTGTTTTTACTGAAGCTTCTTGGAATTTTATTCATTGATCTTATCCATCGACTTTGTGTTTTTATGGATGTCTGTCGTGTGAATTAAATTTTGGAACACAGTGGTAGTCTGCAATGTTTTATTTATTTTATTTGGACTGTGAGGTGCGTATAGCAGTCCTTTAGTGAGGTCCCTACATTTTGTTCTTTCATAAGTTAGTCCGAGCTTTTATCATATAGCATTTCTATTGCACATTATTTTATAGCTGCAAGTAATATTGGAGGTAAAACATCAACCTATATAATGATAACAATCTACTCTACTAAACCTTATATACATATATACAAATATGTCACCTTAATTATTGTGGTTATTAATCTCAACAAAGTGATATGCTTACTACCCTTATATAATTAGTATTTAACATACTGTTTATGACAGAATATCAATTAATGCTTTGCTGTACCTTTGATAGTAGGCTTGGTTCTTCTGACATTTTGTATAGAGCTTCTTGGCTAATATGTGTTTTTTCGCCATGCTTTTGTATTCTGACCAGGTTAGTCTTGATCTGTCTATCCAGTTTTTTTGCTATGTTTAATAGGGTGCATAGTGTTATTATAATGTGTTTAGAGAAATTATTATTATTGCATTTGAATATATGCAGTATAGTTGTTTCCCATGACAACGTGAATTTTGAATACCCTGATTTCTCTAAAATGAATCTAAGTGCGCACCATAGTTTACAGACTGTTTTGCAGCTCCAAAAGATGTAGAGGATCTCTGCCTCTGTTAGGACAGAAGGAGCAATAGGGTGACTTGGATGGGTTGAATTTGTTAAGGTGGACAGGTGTACGGTAGGCATTGTTGAAGATCATGATCTGTGTGTATATTAACTTTTTGTATGGCGTCAGTTTCATAGTATTTCTAATAGCTAATTCCGTTTGCTTGTCTGTTATGGTGTTATCTTTTCTTTCCCAAAACTTTGAAAAGAGAATAGTTCTTTGATATTTAATATTTGCTATTAATTTATATGTATTTGATATCATTTTATTTTTACATAAAAGCAATTTTAGAACTTGTGCTAACTTGACATCTTTCTCAACTATATTGATATCTTTGGTTATAGTACTTACAAGGTATAAGATTTGTTTAATTGTCAGGTTATATTTATTGCTAACTTTAAGTAGTTTCATGATATTTTCCATTGGAAGGTTTTTTAATTAGTAAAAATCCCATACTGTATCATTTTTTTATTACAGGGTTTTTATCAAGATGTGTGTGTCTGTGTTTAAGGGACTGCTGAATGTCTGGGTGTGAGTTTGCTATCTTTTCCTGTTTTTGCGATCTCTGAGTTAGTATATATAATTATTGGAGGTCCGGTCTGGCAAAGTGAAACACATTTTTGCAGGTGGGCAAGTTCCCCTGTGCCCCTAGACTAAAGTGGGTTTCGGGTTTCTCAGTGTGTTTTCAGAGAAGAGAAGTAGACTCATATATTCCATTTTCCTAGGATGCACGCACTTCTATACTCCTTTTGCATGTATTGCTGTAATTATATGCATGCAATTCTTTATAAATGCGAAAGGCATCTCAGACAAACCAAGACTTAATACAGTTTGGATAAGTCAGGAAATTAAAAGGAATCCATAGCACTTTTAAAAAGTAACAGTAAAAGATAATTCCTCTATCTTCGGGGGACAGCAGCCAAGCTACTACAGCCAAAAATTTAAAGTTAACATTGCCAAATACAATTTTATACCACGGACTCTGTTTTAATGTGCCTAGTCTATAGTTTTGTTTGTATTTTAATAGTAGCTTTTTTCTCTTTCACTCTCATTGGCCTAGTATGTTTGTGCAAGTTCCGCCAGGAATAGACATGAGAAAAATTTCATTCTGTCCAGTCTTTGCTAACACAAACCATAGTCTTATTTGGCAGTCAGACTGCTGTAGTTGTTATTTTTGTTTACTGCTTTCCTGCAAAATTGAATTTTTACCAGCAATCATTAAGAAATTTATTTCCAGTATGTAGAATGTTTCAGTTTGTCAAGACATCTTTATGTTTTAAAAGCATGGACTAGTAGAATTTTAAAGTAAGGCATGGATATGGGTCCTTATGAATGACTAATTCTGTACTACTGTATTTGAAGATTTGTAAATGAACAGGTTTATATCACACATAAAATGTACTCTTGAAGTCCTACAGGTATAACCATAAATTAAAAAAAAAAATACTTCCTGTTATAAACTATCTATAATGCATAGGAAAAACTGACAAAACAAAGCAGTAGTTATGAATATATACTTTAAAATCTATTTTCATTCTTATCAGACTGTAGGAGTGTTAATTTACTTCACAACTGGGATGTAAACAGAAACTTTGTGGAGAGTTCCGGCTGCAACACAGTGATTTTACTATTTTATTTTCATTTTGGTTGTCACTGGGATCATTGTTTAAACAGTTTTTGTGAACAGAAACATAATATAAGTACTACCCTCACTCTCACTGCCAATGGCATGTGAAATCTACAATGGTTTTTAGACTTCAATAACTGTATTTTGGAGAAAATAATAGAGTAACAGAAGTCAAACACAGAGAAAGCATGCTGTTATGCTTTACTGTTTAAATATACCAAGTTCAGTCATATGCATGCGTGTGTGTGTGTGTGTGTGTGTGTGTGTGTATGTGTGTCATCTGCCTGTCTGTTGCAGTAAGTTTCGAATTCCAGCCTCATAAAATATTTTTGCCATGAGACATGTTCAGTAAATGAGAAATGCCCCCATATTTTAGAATGTTTTCATTTAACAAATAATCTGCACAGCCTATAGTATATATTATGACCTCTATTTAAGGCTCTTCCATATCTCTCTCTCCATAAATGTCATCATTAAAATACCAATGTAATTCCATCAGCTAAACAAATGCAATGCCAGTTCTTACACATAATGCATACCTAATAATATAATACTTTTATGCTGGAAGAAAAAAAATTGCAAACGTACATTTCCTGGCAGATATCTAGAATATATTATGTGCAATGTCTGTAGCAAGCTTTGTTGAAATAAAACATTGTATAATAAACAATAGCTTCTTACCTTCCAACTATTAATTTGATTGTATTTGTGAATACTCCATTTAGTGCAAGAGCTAGTGAAACAGCTAAGGAAAGGAGAAGATTTGATGAGTATCTGCATAACACTAGAGGCATTTTGTAAAGAAATACATTATATTTATAAAATGTTATATTTTGCATTCAACTACTCATTTAATAAAATTTAAAAGTGGAAACAATACAAAGTGAAAAGTTACTCTATTGACCAAAAAATAAAACTTCACTAGAAAAATCATTCCCTTTGCTTATAAATTATATCTAACTTAACTAAATAGATATGCTCAGTGCAACAAAACAGATGTGTCTTTATAACTTACATTTTGTAGTGCTTTACATTACAATCACTTACACAATCAGGTGATTTTTTTTATAGTCTCCCAGCTATTTCTTTTCACATCTAACTATATGAGAAATATTAATGTTTTACTTAGCTATTTATATCATCTGCCATTTTACTGTCTTCACTAGTGTGACATATGGTGGTAGGATACACCCTTGCATTATATGTTTTTGCTTCTTCAACTAATTCCTTCATTCTTTGCTACCTGTTCCACTTTCACACTAGCATCTTTATCTTACAGCAACAATACTTGTATTATAGTTAAGTATCCTGCTTAAGGTGGCACCTTAAGCAGGGACATTATAGAACCTTTACAATTTCAACTCATTTTTCTCATCTACTTACAGGGGCAGCTCTAGCAGCTAATATGTCTTTCTACAGTGATTTATATATAGTCTTTTTCCAATCTTTTACTTCTTATTATAGAAAACAAACATTACTTGATATGCCTGCACCTACATTTAAATTAACAAGTCATCAGGTCTATTTTTCCACCTCCTGTATTCCCATCCTTATGAATACACTATCACAATGACCAGCCTCTTACTAATAGCAGAGATCTGCTTAACCTAACAACCATCCTTAGCTGTACACTCCTAGCAGATACATAGATACATAAACCCTCTCCCTATCAATTGCTGAGCAGCTAGTAGCGTTTAAAAATAAGCAAAGATTTACAAATACAGTACAACCAGTAAATGTAATAGAAATGCTATCAAATAAAGTCATACAAATAACAAAGAAAGGTTTATATCTACATTTCCTTAATCAAGTGTCATTTACTCCACACACACTGTCAAAAAAGACTCATAAAAGCATCCTATACAGTTAGTAAAATAATCCTATAAGCTGATGTACACTTTAATCCAGGACCTCACTGCATTTATAACTTATTGCTGCATTCCATAAGCAAAAGCACCATAAAAAGTAACGACTAGGATTTGACAAGATTAATAGCATTAACAACAAATGGAGTCTCATGGAAATGTTGCTCATGACAAAATAAACCCATATGCTAGACATAACAGAAACCGGACTACAAAGGAAGACTTCTGCTGTTCTGACTACTTACAACAAATTAGTTGTTATAAACTAAGAATAAGAATAGGTGAGGGCATTATACTCCTTATAAAACTTCTCTGTTGAAACACTTGTAATACAGCAAGCAGATGTTTAAAATGATACCAGTGTTGGCAATAAGCATTACTACACTAGATAAACATTCCCCTCTCCATATAAAAGCTGTATACCTCCTTCTTATACTGTTCTGCCTCACCAAGTGCCTGAAGTAATGCATTCCAAACCCAGACCAAAACACAGCATTCTGATGGGCAATTTTATCCCAAACTCACTAGGGCCAGCAGCCACACAAATTCAAAAATTACTAACAGACAAATTAGTAAAGCACTTCATAGGAAATCAGAACTCTAGAAAACTGTATTCTTTTAGATATGTTACTAACAAGCCCATTGATGTCTCACTGTCTCAATTTTACCAGATTCTCTTAGTGACCATCCCCCTGGTCTAGATGAATGGTCCTTCAAAACTACCAAGCCATTCCTGCAGACAGCCATAAGTAGACCACTTCTAGAACCAAAGGAAGCTGATTTACACATCATGCTTTAGTCAAAAAACTGGTCACCCATACCCCTTAGAAATAATCTAAACAGTGCTCCCAATTATTTCCTTGACCATTTAATACTTGCACAAGGTATCTTACTTCCACAAACTATAAGATAGCATTGAGAGAAAAAAAATGCCCGTGGATTAAATCCTTTAAATAACAACAATAATAGCAATAATAATAATAATAATAGTAATAAGTCAAAAAGGCCACATGCTGGAGAAAAGGAAAAGGCAGTGTTATGGCCCCCTACATAATGTATACCCAAGCATGCAGACAGCATGTCAAATAGCAACTAACAATGGCAAACTAAGCATCATATATAGGAAATAGACAAACAGCACTTCTGACACCATCTAACAATTCTGGCTCACCTTTAAACAGTAATAAGGCCACATTGTAGACCAGCCTTTCTCTAATAATCCCTCACAGTTACCATTCTCAGTGAATGACATTAAACAGTACCTACCTGCATTAATGTCACATATCTAAAGTAAACTGACTACTATGGCCACAATTCCATCTCAAGAGACTAACTCAGTGCACAATTCCCAATAGCAGATCATTTTTTTTCACTCTGCTGTACTGCAGCCACCAAACAGCTGCCACCAGCTCCTCTCCTCGTTCAGTGGCTATACCAAACCTGGCTTTGCCTTCCCAGGGCACAAACCCAAACCCTGTCTACTGAAGGAAATTTATGACAATGGTACAGGGCTATATCATTGCTGGGGAGTGTATGCTAACTTCTACCACCTCTCCGCAGCAACCTTTCAAACTCAGTAAACTGTTGTATAAGTAGATGTCTACACTTTTTTGTGTATGTGCAACCTCCAGCTAAGTCCTATCCCAAGGCTATTTAATGCAGCTACATTGCAGTGAGCTTTACCCCACAACAGGTAAACCAATGTTGTCCATTCACTCCTACATACAACCCTCTCCAGCAACCATGCTGTTAGTCGAACATGGGTCACCTGGTTTGCAGTAAGGACTCTATCACTGGGCACCATGGGTCCACCAGTCACCAGCAGATGTTAATCCAACATTCTTCAAAGAAATTACATCTAAATAGGTGCAAAATATGTTGAAAAAAATTCACTGCAAGGCAAAATGAAGCATCCAGCTTTCTTAGAATTGGAACAAAATTTTCTGGCAGACCTTCGCCCTATATAAACAAACAACAACAAAGACCAGTGTACCACTTTATTCTCGTGGTGCCTCAGCTTTTTGCCTTCAAGGGATAAATCACATAAGAAACCAGTAGTCTTAAATACACATGTTAACTAATTAATTAATTAATTACTCACTTAATCAATTAGATATCATAATAAATTCAAATTACACTCCAGTGAAATAACAATGCACCTTCCAGAAATTCCAAATCATTCCAAACCCCACTGAACACTATTACAATATAAATAACATACAAAAATGTATATTTTTTTATATATATCTAATGCATAAAAAAACACATACAAAATATAAATAAACCTCTTCAAAAATTCAAAGAAAATTCAAAATTTAGCCCATCAGGGTAAAGGATTCCATAATTCATAATATAAGTAGTTTCCAAATGATTTAATATAGAATGAAAATCCCCCTTCACATTCAAACTTACTGGTCAAGCCAAAATACTAAAAAACAGAGATGCCCCATTACCACCAGGTTTCTTAGAAAAATGTTCCACAACAGGGCTTTTCCTTTTCTGGTTACTAATATCAGCCAAGTGTTCAAACACCCTAATTCTTGGCATTCTTTTTGTTTGCCCTACATACCAACAGGTGTTTTCATCTGAACACCCCAAAATATAGATCACCCCACAAGACTTACAATTAAATCTTTCATTCACCACATATCTATGGCCATTAATAGTAGAACCTGAAAGATTACATATTCTTTTGCAAACACTACAATTACCACACATAAATAAACCCACTTGGAACCCACCAGGCTGCATAATTTTAACAGATCTATTCAAAACCTCCTTCAAGTTACAATAGCGACTAAAAGAAAAAAGTCAGCTTCTTAGGGAATATTGTACTTAAAAAAACATCTGAAATAACCATAGGCCATAGCTCCATGACTATTTTCATTAAACAATCTAAAAAAGAGCTATACCTAGTAACATAAAACAACCTATCAACTTTCCTTGTACCACTCCAAGTGTCCCTACCAAAAAAGCTTTGAAAAGACCTCCCAGCTTCAGCCACATTTTCTTTTTTTCTAGCTTTATTCAGAATCTCTCTAGAAGAACCTCTGTTCATGAGTCTAAATTCTACCTCCAACAAAAACTGACCATGAAGATTAATATCAGAGGTATTCATAACTACACGTTTAAATACTCAAAAGGTAGAGATTCAATGAGATGGGAAGGATGCATTCTTGAAGCATACAAAAAAAATTAACAGCTGTGGGCTTCCAATGGGGTTTAAATTGTACCCTTTCATCATCATCCACAAAAAAAAAAACAAAGATCCAAAACATTAATGGCCCTGGGCTCAATCTGATAACTATAACTCAAACCATGGGTATTCTTGTTCAGGCAATCAAAAAATTCCACAAACTCACCAATAGTGCCCTTGCAGATAAAAAACAGGTAATCAATTAACCGCTTGAAAATAACCACCCAGTTCCTAACATATTCAGTCACATAAATAAACTCTCTCTCAAATTCACTCATATATAATTTGGCATATGAGGGAGCATATGCAGCACCAATTGCTGTACCCCACTTCTGCAAATAAATTTTACCATCAAAAGTAAAATAATTATGGCAGAGACAAAATTCCAACAATTCCAAAATATAAGAGGTCCATGGACCTTCCCCTAAAGTTTTCACTACAGCTTCCAGACCCCATCGCAAACCAATATTAGTATAAAGTGACCACACATCCATAGTTACCCAAAAGTAATCACTTTGCCACCATTTCAACCTTTAATATATTCACAAAGTTCCTGACCATTCCTTATATGTGCTGGAACGCTTACAAAAAATTTTTTAACACAGAATCCAAAAAAAAAAAAAAACATTTTGCATATAAGATCTAACACAAGAAACAATAGGTCTTACCAGTGGATTCCACTTATCTTTGTGAATCTTTGGAAGGGCAAAAAATAATGGCATACTGGGTCTTATAAGTTCATAGGTAGGTACTAGGCTATTGGCCCTAGGGCCTATATAAGCCTAGCCAAAAAGGTACCCTGGCTTTCGCCACCCAAGAAAATTATTTTCCTGTGCCCCTGTCAAGCAGAGCCACAGAGGTGATCCTCGGGGTGAATTTCCTATTTCTCATCCAATCATCAAGATTTTTCTTGAAGAGTGCTAATGAGGAGCTTTATTTGATATAGATAGGTAGTTTGTTCCTGAGTGTGGGAAGTCTCTGGGAGAGGAATCTATCCCTCCAGTATGTTCTGTTTATTGTGGAGACAAGGTTTAGGTCCATAGATCATGTAGCTTGGAGTGATTGAGACTTCTTTAAGTGGAGCATGTCCAACAGCTCTGGGTTTGACATATCTTTGTATGTTAGGCAGAGATCGCCTTTGAGTAGGCAAGATGTGACAGAGTAAAGCTGGAGTTTTTTGAAACGGTCTGCATAGGGCATCTGTTTGAGGCCAGTAATCCTCTTTGTGAGGTATTTCTGCAGCCTTTCCAATAGTTGTAGGTGTCTTGTGAGGTACATACCAAAAGGGTCATTGTACTCTATAATGGGTCTAATGAGTGACGAGTAGAGGGGAACAATGACATCTTTTTTCCTGGATGAGAAAACTTTTGTGATGAGGTGTGCCATGTAGAAGGATTCTCTGACTACTGTGGTGATGGGATTATCAAAGGAGAGACTACTTTCCACCTGTGTTCCAAGATCTCTTATCACACTTTTGGTGTTAAGTAGACTACCAACTATGTGGTAGCTCATGGGTACAGAGGTTTTACTAAAGGGGATGACAATGCACTTTTTGGCATTGAGCTCGAGGCCATGGCTTTGACACCAGGCATCTGTCTCAGTGAGGCCCTTTTGTAGGATGTCCACATCGTTAGGAGTTTTGATTATGGCTCCTAGTTTGCAGTCATATACGAACATCTTTAGCCAAAGACCTTCTGTGTTAGCCTGTACTTCAGAAAAGTAGATACCAAACAGGAGAGGACCCAGGACTGAACCCTGTGGTACTCCACTTGTTACTGGCTTGAAGTCGGATTTGGAGTCTGCTACTTTCACAGTGTGGGTTCTGTCAGTGAGCCAGTTGGCAACCCATCTTGTGACATAGGGATTTATACCTAGTTTAGTGAGTTTATCTATAATTCCAGAGTGGGAGATGGTGTCAAAAGCCTTGGCGAGATCTAGATAGGCTGTGTGAACCACCTTACCCTTGTCTATGGCTTTGGTGACTGCTTCAAAGAGGTCTATCAGGTTTAGGAGACATGATCTGCCTTTTACAAACCCGAACTGGGTGGAGTCCAGAGTTTGGAGATTACCAATGTCTTTGTTTATAAGTTCCATGATTATACATTCCATGGCCTTGCAGACCAGGCTCGTTAGGCTAATGGGGCAGTAGTTCCCATGGACCGTGGTAGCTCCCCCTTTGTGGAGTGGAATAACCATCGCTGTGCGCCATTCAGTGGGCACAAAGCTTGATGTGAGGCTATGACTGCACATTGTGCTTAGGTGGGGTGCCAGTCCATTTGTTAGTTTGAGTAGAACACAGCCTGGGATGTTGTCAGGCCCATGGATGCTGTGTTCTTGGCTTTGGAGAGTGTGGTTTTTACCTGTGCAGCTGTAATTACAGGAACTTTGCATTCTTCCAGTAAAGAGGTGGGCCCTTTAGGGGTGAGAGGGGGGGGGTAAAGTTAGCACTGAACCTATCTGCCAGGATGTTGGCAATATCAGTTGGTTCTCTATATTTAGTGGCATTGTGCTGTAACTCAGAGTAGAACTGAGTGTTGCCATTGAGATTCTTGACATAGCTATAGCATGCTTTGTGGTTGCCTTTAGAATCAGTGGTGATTTTGTTTTCGTAACTAGCTTTGAAGGATTTTATGAGAGATCTCATCTTCTTACTGAGGCTGACCAGGGAGTTCCTCCAATCGTGGGATTTTACTCTTTTTTTGCAATAGTTTCTTTCTTCTGTTGTAGAGTTTGTTTATGGCAGGGGACCACCAGATTGGCTTCCTTTTTTTGGAGGATAGCATCTTGGTTCTGTTAGGGATAGCACAATCCATGCACTCGTGTAAGTGCTTATAAAGTGTATTTGTGTGGGATTCAGCAGTCGTACCTTTCTTGTCCGTCTGCATAGGTGTCATAAAGATTGCCACTTCAGTCTTAAGAAGTGTTTAGTTGGTTTTGGAGAATTTTTTACGGTGGTTTCCCTAATGCAGGGGTGGGGGCAGGATGTAGATGTCTAGGATGATTAGCTTGTGGTCAGATCTGACCAACGAGGAATTGACATTTGGTATGGAACAATGTTAGCCCATGTTGGTAATGACCAGGTCTAGGATACTGCTGCCCCTGGTGGGAGTGTGAATAATTTGATCCAAGGTGTTGGAATTTATGAAGTCCAGAAAACATTGAGCAAAATAGTTGGTACATGAGTAGTTTTCCCAGTTAATGGTGGGGTAGTTGAAATTGCCCATTATTAGGGTGTTAGGTTGTACCCTAATATTTTCCAGTGTATCAAGAAATGAGGAGTGGGAATCCTGGGGCATGGTGGGGGATCTGTAGCAAGTTACAATTTGGATTGCAGTCTTGCCCAAATTTAGTTGCACTTGGATAATCTTGGATGCATTATGCTGAGTAACTAGCCTGGAGGTGTGGATATCCTTAATGAATATGGACACGCATCTGTCTTTAGTGTTTCAGTCCAGGTTAGGTAGCCAAAAGGTGTGGTATGAATTATAGCCTGGTAAAGCAGGGGTGCTCTCTGCAGCCTTGAACCAGGTCTCTGTCACTGCAAAGATGTCGATGTTCTCCATTTTAAGGAATGCCTCGAGTGAATGCATTTTGAGGTTTAGACTTCTAGCATTAAGTAGCATTACCCTCAGGTTTTGCTTACTTGTACCTGTTATGGTGGTGAATTTGTCATTTGAACCTTGCCTAAAAAAGGCACTATAGGGGTGGCAAGAACCGTAGCCAATATCTGGAATCCCAAGGGCGACAGGTGCAGTCCATCTCTGGCAAATCATCATGGTCCGTCGATCATGTCATCTCAGGCAGACAGATACTGGATCCCCTTAGAATGACACCAGAAGCTTAGCCAATTGTTGAAGTCAATCATTTTGTCCTTGTACTGAGGTATCATTCTGGGTGATGGCAGGATGTTACTCAGGGCTAGGGTCATACTTGCCTGGGCTACAAGATCGGAGAGCTACTCCATGTCTCTTTTCATGTAGTCCAGGGAGGTACATCTCAGGTCATTTACACCAACATGGACAATGACAGAGTCATATTTGTACTTGTTGTGGAGTGACCTGAGTGCATGCATTATGTGGTGGATCCTAGCACCTGACAGGCAGCTGACAGTAACTTTCTCCTTGTTTAGCCTGGTGAGTGGAACATCAGTGTGCCTGGCTATAGAGTCAGCTATGACTAGAGTGTTGGGTACATTGTTATGCCTTATGGGCTGTGGTTGAGTGGCACACTGAGTTTGTGGGCTATGTGTCATTTGGGTTGTGTTGAGGGTGGAGGTTGCTTGCATTTCTGCTTTGGAGGTCTCTGTTGCTTGAGCAGATTTTTATTGAGAGCTTCCATGAATGTAGGTGTGTGTTTTGTGTTGCTATTGTGCGTTTTGGTGGTGTAAGTTTTGAGGAACTATGTGATGAGTGTAGTGTGGTGCAAGTGTTTACCTTCTCCTCTTGACTGTCTAGTCCAGTCTTGGGTGAAAAGAGCTTTGCTTCCAGTTTGGCTATATAAGTGCATCTCTCACAGGTTGTAGTGTTGGGTGGTAGGAGGAGAGGGTTGTCTGTGTACATGAGGCAATTGCTGCATTGCCCTAAGATGCCCAGATTCATCAGGTAAACAGGAGAAAACACTGGGAGCTGACCCTTAGACATACCTGGATAGGTGCTTATTTATTAAGTGCTAAAAACTGTTTTCCTCTAGACAAGCAAGGAAAGTTGAGTGCTGTAGTAATTTGCAGTTTATTTAGTGCTTACTACGAGTTCTGAACAAGTGCTGAGCTCAAAGAAACTGGCTAGTTCTAAGGGAAAATTTGAAGAGCAGACTTTATGGCACCAGGAATAGTTTAACCCTAGCTAAGCGGCGATACATAAAGTGTATTTTTTTAATATAACAGTAGCAAATAAGCAAAGTGATTTAAACAAATTAACCAGTTAACCAATAAAAAGCTAAAAACTGAGACCCGTTCCAGCAGTCTTCGATCAGACAAGTTCTAACTGCACACTCCTGCCACTAGGATGCAGGGAAACCTTCTCCAAGAAAGATGGTCTAGATTAGTGCTCAAGTTATACAAACAAAGCTAGATTCAGCAGGTCTGAATTTAGTCTATGCTACAGCAAACAAGGCGTACCAATTTCAGAAAGAAACAGTTCAAATAAGCAGGCACAATAAGCCTTTAACCGGAAACTCCCAACTCAGAAGGGCAGAATCTACCCTCTCCTTCCACAAGAGTGCAGACCACACCTTCTTAATGTAAAATAACTGGCCCTAAGACCCGATGGTCTCTCAATATACAATTTTTTTAATGTCTGAAGCTGAAAGAAAGCTCAATCTGCTCCCTTTCTCCAATAATTCTAAAAGTTCCATATTAACCTGAGTCATTGGATTGAAAGACAAGCATTCATAATCTTCCTGTTGGCGCAACAAATTAAAAATAATTTTTCTTTATTGCGTGTTATGCATTATGACCCAATTACCTCTTTTATTGGCTTCCTTAAATGCATACGAGTTAGCCTGCCCCCATCAAGATTTCAGAGCAAGGCATTCATCCTTACGCAAACTAAATGACCTGCACTTGGAATTTGTTATACTCTTTCTCAATATTGTAACATATTTTCAAACAGGCAGATAATTTGGCATGTTTTAGGAGGAAAAAATACACTTGAGGAACGGAAGTACAGTAAGAACAAAACAGCCATAACCTGAATTAAATCTAACCACATCAGATTCATCACTACAACAAACTTTTTCATCACAAAAAAAATGTCATGTTGAATTTATCATCATATTCATAAATAGCCACATTCAATAATGAATTCTCTGGTTCCAAGTTGGAACCACAAGGCTGATTAACAGCTTTTTTGAAAAGTAATGCTTCAAATGCAATTAACGACAAAACTTACATGCCTCAATTAAGAGGCTTGCTAATGTGGGAGTTTTAGTAGGTACAAACTTAGCTCCCTTCAAAAGGATACTTTTTTCCACTGCAGACAAATTTAATCCAGTCAAATTAATAATATTCAAAGTTTTATGCTCACAAAACGTCACAGCTCCTTCAACCAAGTCCCTAGTATTAGAAATATCTCTCCTTATGCCTTCTTCTACTTCCCTGATTTCCTTGCTGAGATCACTGTTACCTTGCCCATTGTTTGTTACCATCAGGTGGTTCAGGCTCAGGGATGCTCTCAAAAGAGACACTTTTTTTTCGAAGCTAGGTCACCAGAGGAAAGTGAGGAGTCTCGGCCACTTTCCTCAACCATTTACTGGTCTATTTTTAGACTTTCCCATGTGAGACTTATGTTGCCATTGATAGATAAGCCCCATTACGAAATCATTCATGTCTCGAGAAAGTTTTCTCTTCTTCCTGGTAATAACCTCACCTTCCTTGTTAGCAACTAACAATGGCAAACTAAGCATCATATGTAAGAAAAAGACAAACACCACTTCTGGCACCAGCTAACAATTCTGGCTCACCTTTAAACAGTAATAAGGCCACATTGTAGACCAGCCTTTCTCTAATAATCCCTCTCAGTTACCATTCTCAGTGAATGATTTTAAACAGTACCTACTTGCATCAATACCACATATCTAAAGTAAACTGACTACTATGGCCACAGTTCCATCTCAAGAGGCTAACTCGCACACAATTCCCACTAGCAGACCAATTTTTTCACTCTGCTGTACTAGTCACTAGCAGATGTTAATCCAACATTCTTCATCAAAGAAATTACATCTAAATAGGTGCAAAATATGCTGAAAAAAAATCACTGCAAGGCAAAATGAAGCATCCAGCTTTCGTAGAATTGGAACAAAATTTTCTGGCAGACCCTCACCCTATGTAGTTAATATTTCTGTATCTACAGATTTCATTCCCAGTTATTTCAAATAACCTTTAATTGTTCCATTATCTAAAGTGTCATCCTTATCCACCTCATACTGCAATTGCTATAAACGCAAACCAAATCTCTGCAAAACAAACAGAATTTTTAACCAATCATCTGAATTTATTACAATTATGGCCTTCTCTCTGACGAAAAACATGATTTTAGAAAGGGATTCGACACCATTACAGCACTTTGCCTGGCTACTGATGAAATCTGTAATAACGTTGGCAACAGTAGTGTTATGGTAGCCATCTGTCTAGACATGACCAGAGAATGTACATTCCAAATTTCTGTAAACTCAGATCTGTCAGCTCTGGAACCCTAAACTGTGGTACATCATACTGGAGCTGACCCCCCTCCCCCCCAGGCTTAGACTTTATATTGTACTATACTACTAAATGAAGGCCAATAAATACCCTTGACTACAAAGTACATTACAGGGGTGAATTCAACCCAGCTATGCGTATTGACTAGAATAATAAAATATGTTAGTTAACTCCAACAAATATGCTGTTATGCTCTTTACCATCCACATAAACATTCTTTCTAAAAACTACTTGATCACATAACTCCTTCTGTACATCAGCTAAAATACACTGTCCTGCTTTTAGACCACTCACTATCATTTCAGGTATGTACAGAACATGTCGTATATAAAACTCTAATACTGACCTGGTGTTTACCAATTTCAATATTCGTAGTATCATAAGAAAAGCTAGCGAATTCCATGCTGCCCTAGAAACCTACTCACCAGATACAGCTGTGATAACAAAAAGCTGGTTAAAGCCCCATATTAAAGACAGAAGTTATCACAATTGGCTATAATATCATTAGACTAGACAGATTACACAAAAGAGGTGTTGGAGTCACCGTTATGGCTAAAGACACCCTCAAAGCTGAACTATTAAACTCTGCTTCTCCTGACCTACCTAACTCCGAAATCCTAACTACTCACCTTGAAATCAACCTAAACAAATCAATAATTATCATAGATACATATCTCCCTCCAGGCAATAACCTTTCCACCATTGAAAGTCTACTTTCTTGGACATCTACCAGTTTCAACCAAGAAAATATACTTCTTGGTGATTTCAGCCTTGATTGGCGCTCCTGCTCATCCAGCTTCATAGCCTCTTCAGCTTTACCCAAACCATAAGCTGCCCAACTCACACAAACATTCCAAAAAGCAGTCAACATTAGATTGGATATTGACTAACAAACCCATCCTAAGTTACCTAGCCACTTGCCTTCCTGACTCCCTCAGTGACCATTCTCCAACGTTTCTATACAGAAAACGTGTGCCTACTCAAAGCAACATCACTTACAAATAATACAGACTCTACCTAAACCTACAAAAAAGACTCTCATGCTGTGGTGACATACACTTCAATCCAGGCCCAAACAAATCAAACACCCCAAACCCTGATCAAATTAATTCCTTGCTGCATAGACCGAAAAAACTGTCTCCTCCTTATTAATCTAAATGTGAGAAGTGTCCTTAACAAAGTCCATGACCTCCATGCTCTACTTGCTCTATGCAAACCAGAAATAGTTATACTAACAGAGACCTGGCTAAAACCTGATATCCACAACAATGAAATGACAGCACCAGGGTACAATATCATACAGTCCACAGACAGAGTAGGCACAAGGGAGGGGGAGTAGCCATATTGTACAAAAAACACCTCATCCTTGAACAACCTGATATTACCATCCCAGACTTCAAAAATGTTGTGCTCATCCTTGCCAAGTTTAAACTGAACCCCCCAAAAATATATCAACATTATAGGCTGCTATATTCCTGCAAGGAACATTATAGGCTGCTATATTCCAACAGGGAATAATATCACTATCATGGAGAACTTACTAGAATACAAGAAAATATCCTGCTAGGTGACTTTAATATAGATTGGCTAAACTGTTCCAACCAAAATCCACTCTCTCATATTAACCTTCACAGATTAACCCAAGTTATCTCATCCCCTACTAGAACCGGCAAAAGATCCAAACACCAATCCATACTGGACTGGATACTTCTATCCCACCCATCCCTCATATCCCTAGCTGGATGTCTACCAGACACCCTCAGCGACCACCAACCAACATACTTACTAAGAGGCAAAACTCCCCTAATGACCCAAGTAACACTATGGCAAATCAGAAATAAAAAAAGACTTTAACCCCCACAACTTTACCAGGGACTTAAAATGTTGTAATTTGACATCCTTGAAACAATTAACACTCAATGAAGCAGTTATATATTTTAATACAAATTTTCTAAATATACTAATCAGCTATGCTCCCTCCAGCACCACTAGAATAACAACTAAATATGCCCCCAGCTAACAAAAAACACTAAAGTACTTCTCAAAGAAAGGGATAAAGCCTGGATGCAACTACACAAGAGTAAAACCCAAATACATAAACAAAACTACCTTGAACACTGTAACAAGGCAAACAGACTCATTAAAACAGACAAAATTTCCTACTACCAAAATATTCAAGATAAACATGCCAACAACCCTCAAATATTATGGGCAACAATAAACTGTGTATTACAACCTGGGAAATCTTCCACCCCCACCCCCAAAACTGAAAACAACCAAGACAATATCCCCACCCAATTCAATAAATACTTTACAGAAACAATCCAAGCCTTAGTTAATAACCAAACCACTGCTAGTCACCTCACCATAACAAAAATAACTCCAAATGAAATAGAAGATAATAGCACCCACTTTAGCTTTCATCCAGTATCAACCAAAACTACTGTAAAACTTCTCTAAATACTCAAACCCACCACTTTGGCCACCAATAAACTACCCGCTGAATATCTACAAATAGCCACAGAAGCCATCTCCTATCCTGTGACCATCCTTATCAACAGATCCAGTTCAGAATGTACAGTATCCCACTTATGGAAAATATCCCATATCATACCACTACACAAAGGGGGTAAGTCCATTGAACTCAACAACTATCGGCCTATTGACATACTATCACCCTTATCTCTAATCCTTGAGAGGGTAATGCACACACACAACTCATGACTTAGCTGTTAAATAAATTATTTACACAACAACATGGCTTTAGACCCTTCCATAGTACCACCACAGCACTCACATCATTCTCTAACACCATTAATCATCACAGAAATAATGGACAACTCGTATCAGCTATATTCTTGGATTTACCCAAAGCTTTCGACGTAGTTAACCAACTTAAACTTCTTCACTCACTCTCTACCTTGAACCTTAGTTCCTCTTCTACTACTTGGTTCAAGAGCTATCTATCAGGTAGGCAGCAGGCAGTACAATGGCAGGACCAAATATCTTCCTTACTGCCTGTTTCCATTGGAGTACCCCAAGGGTCTATCCTAGGTCCTTTACTCTTCATTCTCTTCACTAATCAACTCCCATCTGCCTCACCTAAAACTTCCTTAATTCAATATGCAGATGACACCACTATCATATGTGCAGCTCCCATGCCTGCCTGAACACTTCCTGTCCCAAACACAAGAGTGCTTCTCACTAGCTGAAACATGGTTCACCAATCACCAGCTCATTCTTAACCCGAATAAAACAAAATTACTCCTCTTCAGCTCTCATAGAGCCTTCCCTCTAACAGAAAACTTTACTGTCACCTCCAATAACAAGACTGCTATCAACCCTACCACCCACACCAAACTACTAGGCATAGAAATTGATAACCACCTTAGATTTGATTTTCGCATTGCCTAAACCATAAAAAACTTTCACAAAAAATTAGGCCTGCTCTATCTTAACAAACACTATCTTTCAAAGCAATCTAAAACAACAATAGCCAGGACACACCTGCTATCGACTCTGCTCTATGCATCTCCTGTGCTAATTAACCTTCATAAAACTGATCTAAATAAACTAGAAACCTGCTATAATAAGATAGCAAGATGTGCTACACAGTCACCTTACAGATCACTGAGAGTCCCTCAGCAAACTTAACTGGCTAGAACTCCCACAATTACTTCAACTAAATCAACTGTCACTAGCACAGAAAATAGTTTACCAGTTCGACAAAATCCCAGCTCTTCAATAGCTTATAAAACCTCCCACCACAACTAGAACTTTAACATCTAGCACCCTAAATCACCTTGAAGTCACCAAACATAACACCGAGGTAGATAAATCTATTTCAAAACTCTGGAACTCCCTTCTTGCCCTACCAATATCCAATAATTCTACTACTCAATTCAAAAAACATATTAAAACTCACTTCATGAACAACAGGCTATGCTCCTGTACCACCCCAGGATAAAAACCTGGACTCTAGATAACCCCCATACTCTCCATTAATAAAGCTAGCTTCACCCCTATTTATGGTCCAAACGTGACCATTTGAAATACAATTCATTTCACTATCACAAGCAACCATCACCAACTACTTTATCTACTATTCCACCACAACCGGCCTTAGGCATAGTCGAACTAGGTGACTGCCTAGGGTGCCATAAAGGTCAGCCTCTTAAAGGGTGCAGTTTTTATTTATTTGTGTATTTATTAATTAAGAAATTGTGTGCTCTTCTCTGCACCTTGTTGAAGTGTAAAGCACCGTAAAGGCCAGCCTCTTAAAGGACGCACTTTTTATTTATTTGTGTATTTATTTTAATTAAGAAAGTGTGCACTCTTCTCTGCACCCTGTTGAATTGTAACTGGAAGCCAGAACCATGGGGGAGGGGGGTGAGCGCCCTCCCACTTACAGATGCAGGTTGGCCAGGCAGTTAAAAAAAAAAAAAAAAAACTTTACTTTCCAGTATGACTTCGCAGTACAAGAGTCTGCTGTAAGGAGGAACATGAATGTGTGTGTGTGTCACGACACGTTTTGGTGCTCGGTTTAGAAAGGTTCTGTTTCCCTCCTTCCCTCCGCTTGGTTTGAGAAAAGTAAGTAACTGTAAGAGTGGCTTTTGGTGTTATTGAAAGGAGTTACGATGAAGTTGTTGCAGGGTTAGTCTATGAGGCCAGTAAGTAGTTGGTCATCTAGTGCTGCTGACTTGCTTTATCACAATCGTAATGCTATTAACATTTTTACGTGGACTATGTCATTGGTATTTGAAATAGTTATGTACTTCTTTGGTTTATATTATGTTGTCTAAAGACTGCTAAGCTTGGGGGAATTGGAATATGTTAAATGATTCTGTCTTTCCCAAGTTGTGTGATCTTAATATATAGAACTAAGGTGGATGAAAGTGTAGTGGCTTCCAATGCTAAAAGAAAATCCTTATTCTGTGCATTGAGGGTGATTTTTTTTTATTCATGTGTAATTTGCATTTCTGTCAGTAAAATGTGTTATGTGACACAGTCGGAGATGCATAGTTAGCTGCAATGAAATTAGTCAGGGCAAACAAGTGTGAGCTTTAGATGTCTCAGTCATGTGATTTGCTACCAGTAGCTTTGACTTGTACCTAAAAGGACTGACTTACGTCTGCCTTGATTTGCTGTACCCCTTGATTTAATAAATCATCCAATCATCTTAGAATAGTAGGGGTTTTCCATCTTTGTTAAAAGAGGACTCTGTGACCCCTACATTGAAGCAATCTTCTCTTAGACTAGATAATATTTATAATTACCACCTCATCGCTAGCCTTTCATATCCTGGAAAGGTTATTAAGAAGGTAGATTGTTCCATTGCTGTCTCTCTGTGCATCCTTCTACTATGAGAGCCCATCTGGGGAGGAGTTTATACCATGACTGCTATCCTGGTGATACACAGTTTTAAATATCCTTCTCTCAAGATAATACGTCTGGAGAGCAGCTTACGCAATGACTGCTATGCCTGTGATACACAGTTTAACTCTCTTTCCCTAAGGACAATACGTCTACTGCCCAGTCACTTGACAAGGACTTGAAAAACATCCAAAATTGAATGAATCATAATCAACATAAGCTTGACACATCTAAGACAATAGTGAACATTCTTGTTCATAGGGAAAGTACTAGGTTAGCTGCCATTGTGGGACATTTTAAGCTAGTCAATTTCCATTTCAAAGGTTAAAAATCAAACCCGGTACCGTGCGTCTGTGGGATAAACACCTTAACCATTATACCAGTCCCCAATCCCTTCATGGCGTCTCATATAGTATACAAACACTGTATATTAAACATGCATTATCACCACTGCGACTGAAATGAATATTGCATGTAGTCATAATTATAAAGATAATTACATTTTTTGTTTTATTGTTAATCTAAGGCTGTTGACGTACAGTGCTTGATCTCTGCATGTCTGTGTTTTATGTACAGTTATAATAGTTAAGAGTTATTATGACAACATGTATAAATAGCTGTTGTAGAAAATAAAGTAGCCAACAAAAAAAAAAAGTATATAAGCGCTGCAATCAAAGTATCCTTTGCAGACTTACAAATAGATGTAACAAACAGGTTACTTAAAAACAAGCTAACATATTTAATAACATAGCTTGAAGGATTGTCACCTTGATGGATTCAAATTGTCCATTTCTAACTCCCACCATTGTTTTGGCGATGACAAATTGGACTTTGTTGAGGAGGTCTGAAGTCTCAGTATAGTTATTGACAACACGATAACATTTAAGGATCAGGCATCCTGCTTTTTAGATTATCCTTTGCATTTTTGTGAAATATTGCCCACCTCAAGCACTTCTCCCTTCGCAGACCCTCTCTGTGGTTGTGCATGCCCTTGTCTCTCATTTGAAGTGTTGCATCTCCTTATACCTAGGGTTTTCACACATAGAACTTAAATGATCGCATCTCATGCAGAAGTGTGCAGACCATTTTCTTTGTGGTACTTCCATGGCTTACTGGAAAAATGTTCAAAACTATAAATGTAAAACACACTAACAAGTGGTGCTGTGTTATACAAGGAATATAATATAATACAATCAGGAAGGTGAATCAAAGAACACATACATGTATGCATGGCCATAAAAATGTGTCCAAGGGACCTATGGTTTGAAAATAGCCCTCTCCACTGGTCATGTACATTTTATTTGAATGTGGGTTTTTATGCTGTTTCAATGAATGTGAGTTTCAGTTGAAGAGAAGTTTACTGCTCATGCTAAGTCTTTTTGTTGTGAGACTGCATTGTTTAGCAAATGGCTATCGGTGCTTGTGCATTTTGTTTCAATATCTGTAATCATTGCAGAAGTAAATAAGAAAACAGTATACACACTTATAGGTTTGAACAGTGTTCATGGTAACTGGGGAGAAATAGTCAAGTAATGGAATACTGGTATGGCTGTGGAGGAGACTGCTACAAGAGGGGCTACTCAGGGGAGGGGCACAATCTATTTCACTGTATAGGGCCCCATTTGACTATAATCTGGCTATGCTAATAATTTAAAGTATGAAAATAGTTTGGCCCCTTTTAATCCCAAAAAAATACTCACCGGTGGCAGTGTCTCCTCCTTTAAGGAGGACCATGAGTGCTTCACATGCATGCATGCTGACGTGTAGTGGGTTGTGAAAAATACTGTTTTCAGAAGTGTGTCTAGGTCCATAAAAGTTTGGGAACCACTGCTCTACACCAACAACAAGACTGACAGAAATGAGTTTGAGTTTCAGTGTATTTTCGGGGTATTAGGAGATTCAGTGCATTTTCAAGGGATTATGAGTTTTAGTTCATTTTCATGAAATTGTGAGCTTCAAATGAAGAAAGTTTACTGCTTCTCATGCTAAGTAAGTTTTCAGTGTAAAACTAACTGTTTTGTTTTTCAAATGATACACTGTGTTGTAGAATTTGAAAGCAGTGTTAGTAGCATAATTGTCTTTGATGCAGAAAGCTATGTATTCTGCTCCCACACAATGTAGATGGAATATTGATATTGCAGTGGCCATTTGATTGCTGATTATTTGGTGCATTATAAGTATGGATAAGGGTTCTACACTCCTAAGTATGTCATCCTTTGTATGGGATGCCTAGCAACTATGAACTTGCCAGTTTGTGTCATTTCCTATTGCAATATTACCAGTTTACCAATTTTTTAATGTTGTTGTTGCGTCTTTCAGCTTTTCCCAGTTATAGGCAATTAATTCTTCAAGGGCAACAGGCACTAAATTTGTAGATGTAACACTGAGATGTAAAGTTGTTTGCCAGCGGCAATCTCTTCATTAGTTATAGATTTCTTTAATGTGGAATTGTTCAGATGATTTCTCTTCTGCAGAGATTGTTTGTATTGAGTGATATTGGTTTGTTTCTATTGAGTGATATTGGTGGACTGTAATGACAGAAGTCTGAGTGGCCTTTTATAGTTGAAATTTTCTGAAATGTGTAGTTATGTCATTATTGGTTTATAAACTTTGTTTCTATGCATATTAAAAGAATGCTTAAAACTACAAATTTAAAACACATTCTAACAAATGGTGCTGTATTACATAAGGAATATAATTTAATGCAATCAGGAAGTTGAATCAAAGAACAAATACATGTATACATGGCTGTACAAATGTGTGCAAAGAGTCTGTTTTGAAAGCAGCCCAAATATAAACTTAATCCTCCACTGACCAGATTCATTTTCTATAAATATGGATTTTCATGCAGTTTTAGTGGCAGAGAATTTTACCGTTCATGCCTGTTTTCATTGCGAGATTGTATTGTTTAGCAAATGGCTATCTGTGTTTGTGCTATTCTATCTTAAGCTTCTGTACGCAGGGAGGAGAAAGGTTGCTATTCTACTTTCACTGAGCTGTAAGGCTTGCTCACCTACCCCAGAGTAAATTAAACTGTTTAGATTAACCTAAGCAACCCTTTGAACCAAGGCACATGGGCTTCTATTTTCTGAAGAAATTACTTTTATAGTAAAGTATGTGTGAAGAGAAACAGATTAAAGCAGGTTTGTTAAAGGAAATTTCCACCTTTACTTGCAGTTTAAACTACATTACAAGGTATCCTGTATTCTATGCATTTAAATAATTAAAGGAAATGACTGGACTGGTTTTCTTTGGGTAGTGAATGACTGGAGTGGCTTTTTTGGGGCGTGACCTACCTGTGGGTTTGACTCGTAGGGGTGTTTCATGAGTATGGTGTGGGTGGGGCTTAAAGGGCGCCGGCGCACTACTTCTCCTAGGGCACCATATCAGCTAAGACTGGCCCTGTATTCCACCAACTACTAATTTAATTCAAGGTATAATTTGTCATATTCTACATGTAATATGTAATGTCATCCCTTAAGCTACTTCAGGTAATACATGAGAAATTAAACACATTGGACTGTCAGGATAAGACAGAACTAACAACTATTTTATCTTCTAATTGCTGAATTGTTTCTATATGTAACATGTCAATTTCTGAATGTATCATGTAATGTCTTCCCTAAATTGTCCATACTTACCTTTAAATTAAGTAATATGCTGTCACTGTGAAAACGTTAACTTCCTGAATGAAAATATGTCTCTATGAACTTGTCAGTTTATGTATTTGGAGCTTTTCTCCCCGGGCCTCCGCTAAAAATGGACCTGTTTCCAGTCAGACTTCCCGGTTAAATAAATAAAATAAAAATAAATAAATAAATAAATAAATCTGTAGCATGAAATACTTCTTTCCCCTCTACTTTTAACCTACTACTCCAACAATGTGACTGGACACCACCTAAAAACCTCCATCTAGACCTGGCTGTTCAGTTTTTCAACAATACCTTCCTTAAAATACTTAATAATCTCGCTCCCACTACGAAACTACGCTCAAAAGCCAAGCACCTACCTTGGCTAACTAATGACACCAAACTGCTAGTTAAACAGGGATAGGGTCTGGTCGGCTTACCATACCACCAAAGATAAAGTAAACCTCTTAACATATCAACAACTACGGAATCTAGTTGAGAATCAAATCAAAAAAGACAAACTTACTTCCAAACCTAACACCTAAACAACCCCCCAAAAATCTGGCAAAGCATTAACTATCTCCTCAGCCCCGGACATACCCCAGCCCCTGCACCAGTCACCTAAACCAATTCTGACCCAATTGTAACTCAAATCAACTCTCACTTTATAAATTCTATAACCTCCCTGCTAGGTAACCAGCCTAATCAACCACTAACCACTGCTATTAAGAAAATTATTGAAGGTATGGATGAAAATGATATTCGACGTGAAACACACTATAATAATGCAGTGTATAATAAAGAGAGGGAAATTAATAATAAATACAAAATATATTTTGTTTCTACATATGGAACATTAAGTTCCATATTTGTAAATTTAGTTAAGTATTATTGGCGATATTTGTTTAAATTCAATGATATAGGCAATATTTTAAGTCCATTCATAGGTATATCATACAAGAGAGGAAGAAATCTTAGAGATATCCTCCTACATAATCACTTTGCAATGCCTGTCTTAAATATTATGGGAAATATGAAGGCACCAATGGGTACTTACCCCTGTGGTCACTGAAATGTCTGTGCTTATACTGTTAGAACATTTAACTTTATAAATGGACATGCATTTTTCCATTGGAAATGTTTAATTGTGAAACAGAGGGTGTTATTTATACCTTACAATGTTCTTGTAATCTGGTATATATTGGGGAAACCAAGAGGAAATTTAAACACAGAATGCAGGAACGTGTTAGAAATGTTAAAAATAAAAAAGTGGACAGCCCGGTGGTTAAACACTTTTTAGAATGCCAAGACTCTAACCCAGGTGATTTAAAGGTTACTATTTTAGAAAAAGTACATAAAGGTTTTTGTTCAGATGGCTTGTATAAAAAGAAACTAATGCATAAAGAAAGTATTTACATCTTAAAATTTAACACTGTGTCCCCTTTAGGGCTTAATCTTGAATGTAATTGGAGGATGCTTGTTTGAATTTTAATTGATTAATTGATTTTAATAATTTTGTATTTAAATGGGGGATAACTGATGGTTTTACGTACTCTTTGAAGGCTTTGCCGAGATGCTAAGATATATTAAAACTTTGTACTTTTGCTGGCTATTGTTTTGTGGATTGAAGTCTTATTTCTTTGTGGTTGCTAATCAACCACTTACTCTTCCCTCTCCTACTCCAGATAATCCCAACCCCGTCATGTGTACCTGCGTTCAAACTACTTACATAAAAACTCTCCTAACAAAAGCTAAAACCCTAGTGTCTTGCAGGCAACCAAATTCTAATGAATTTCTAAATATTGCTGCTCTTTCTATTGCCTACTCCATATCTATCTTGATCAATCATTCTGTTGCAGAACAATACATCCTACTTGTCTGGAAAATATCACACATCATTCCCCTCCACAAAGTTGGACCCTTCTAAAGAACTAGCTAACTTCCTCCCCATAGCCATCCTTTCCCCCCTCCCAAAAATCTTAGAAAAATGCATCCACAATCAACTCCTTAACCACTTCCTTAGTCACAATCTATTATTCAGTTCTCAACATGGTTTTAGGCCTAAACATAGTACTAGCACTGGCCTAATAAGTTTCACTAACACTATTCACCATCTCTTAAATGAAGGCCAAAAAGTCTCTTCTATCTTTCTTGACATGGTCCAAAGCCTTTGACACCGTATCCCACAAACTACCACTCAACAAACTCTCATTTTATGGCCTCAGTTCATCATCCCTGTCCTGGTTCCATAGCTATCTTTCCAGTCGTTAACAACTTCTAAATGGAAGAACAGTCTTTCCCCCCTACTTCTCATCTCAGTTGGTGTACCCCAAGACTCCATACTTGGTCATCTCCACTTTAGCATATTTACGAACAACCACAGCTCTGCAACTCAACTAGCCTCCTTTGTCCATTATGCTAACAATGTTACACTTATCTGATCAGCCCCCTTACCCCAAGAACTTCAAATAGAAATGCAAACGTCTTTTCAGGGCATAGAAAAATACCTCTCTGAACATTAACTCATACTAAACCCAAACAAGATAATAGTCTTCAGAAACAAAAAATCCAAACCATGCCAGTCCCCCCTCACAATCCTCTCATCAAATGGAATTGAGATAGAACCCGCAAACCAGACTAAACTTCTAGGTGTTGCAATAGATGATAATCTAAAATTTGATAAATATATTTCCATAACAATCAAAAATTTTACATTAAACTTGGCACCCTCTATGGAGCCAAACCATACCTTGCTCAACCTGCCAGGCTGGCCAATGCTCGATCACACCTGCTTTCTACCTTCCTTTACAGTTCCCACATATTCACAAATCTGTGAAAGACTTGCCTCATAAACCTAGAATCCTGTTACAACAAAATTGCCAAGTTTGCCACCAATCATCCACACAGGACTCACCATTGCACTGTACTCTCCCAGTTCAGTTGGCTAGAACTCCCTAACCTTTATATTTCAATCAACTTACCCTGGCCTACAAAATAGTCAACCAACCCAGCAACTGCCCTGCTCTTTCTAACTTAGTCCAACCTAGTAATAATCTTAGGTCCCTCAAATCCTCTGACAAACTAATGATAAAGGTTACCTATTCCCAAAGCTATCATGGCAACTCCCTCTATCCTTACAAAATTTTCAAACTTTGGAACACTCTTCCTCACCCCAGTGCAAAAAATCCTCACTATCAAGAGTTCAAATAACTCCTAAAAATACTACCTAGCTAGACGTTGGCTTTGCTCCTGCCATACTCCAGGCTAATTCTTCCTAAACCCTTTGCTACATAACTTCTCCTAACTTTACTCCTTATCCTGCTGCTTCTACCCTTCCCACTTCTTCCACTTCATCTCTATGCTGAATTGCTTATATGTCCCAACTTTATTGTGCTGCACTGTTGGACATGGGCTCATATGAACCATTACTTATAACTGTACAAGGAATTGCAATAGTGTTGGTGCCTCTGTTGATGCTTTACTGTGTGTCTGTGCGTGTGTGTGTGTACATATATATATAAATATATATATATAAAATATATATGGGTCTATATTATATATTCGAAGCTTCAAAATTTCGAACCTCATATGTTCATCAACATACGAGTGAAACTTGAATCTTTGAATATATAATAAAAACCTAAAAAAAAACACTTACCTTAATGCTTTGAGCAAGCCCCCCTGCGCCTCCCAACCCTCCCTACATAAATATACCAACTCCGAGAATGCACTTCAGTGCAGAAAAGGGAAATTTTCCAATTCTGTCTGTACGGAGCCATTGCCTTTCACCTTCAAACTTTTCAAAGTTCGATCATATGGTGTCGACCATATGACATTCAAACTTTGAATCGTTTGATAATTTAATAGGAATCCTATATATATATATATATATATATATATATATATATACATAAATACACACACTGTTATATGAACTTGTATATTGTATTTGTTCTACATATAATTATTATTAGTTTTGGAGCTTTTCTCCCAGGGTCTCTGCTGAAAACGGGCCTCTAGCTTTGGCCCAGTCGGACATTACCCAGTTAACAAATGTAATAAATAAAATAAATAAACTAAAATTACGCAACAAGTTAAGAAAGTTACTGCCATTAGAAGGAAGAAAGGATTATATGCCCTTGTCAGGAATGTAAAACTTCCAGAACTGGAATATGATCTAGCTTTAATCTCCTTCTTTTCTGCATGTTACACAGATTTATTACAAATACCAGAAAACAAAATCTGTTGCTCTGTTTACTTAGCCAAACCCCATAAACACCACGGCACATCTCTAAACATGTTCTTGAAGCTATCTATAAATAGAAGAGCCACCCTGCTGCATGACTACTCTACAAAGTACTAAACATAAACCAGTATCCACATCTCAATAACAGACAAGCGCAATCAGGAACATTTCTTACTCCTTGAGAAAGAATAAAGACAGTCTTAGTAGTAAGACCACCCTTCATTTAGGCTATAGGTGAAAGCACTTTTACTAGTATCCCACTTGCTTTAAGGAACCAAATTAAAGAAGGAACTCATGCCCAAGAAACAATACAAACCTTTAAATCTAATCTAAGACCACGCCTCTTTGAGGAAGATTAATGCTAACCTTTTACATTTAATGGCTAAATTCAAAAACTTGAACTAATTGCTAAATGGTTCTATGAGTGGGAAACAGAAAATTTACCCCAGGACTGCCCCCTATACTACTGATGGAGAAAGCCATGTTCTAAATGCTTTAGGTCATGCATGGATCCCTCAAATTATCTATGGTATGATCTCAGTTGTTCTCATTATTGGTGATTTATAATTACCGACATTATTGGTGATTTATAATTACCGATCATAGGATGAGGAAGGCCAGCTGTAGGCTTAAAATGACCCACAATGGCAGCTAGCCAAGTACTTAACTATGAAGATAAATGACTATTAAGAAATGCACTACATGCAATGAATCTGAGACTCTCAATATCATACTTGCAGCTATAAAATAAATCTCCCCAGATTTTAATTTCAGCATTATTCATTTCCTGGTATAAAAGTGCAATTCCCCAAATCTATTGATTTTGAAATCAAAGCGAAAACAGAAATATATTTCTCAGAGCTCTGAAATCATATTTTTGTAAATCCTAGATGACATGCAAAGGTGCCACAACAAGCTGTACACTTCACTTATCTGTTGTACTGCTGCACATGTAGATACAAATGTGTGTATTTTCTGCTGTGTGTTATATTCCACACTGTTCATATATGTTTGTTCACTACTGCTGAACATCGCACATTGCTGCACTATAATGCACACATTTCTGTGATTTACTGTAACTGGGCAGAGCAATAAATGTCAACAAGTATGTTCTGCATATTCCTATACTGAGATATATTTCTATGCCTTTGCACTACACATGCTCAGGTCATAGCTGAAAAGGGTTGGATGTTTAATCTTCCCACCTGATTAACAAACAGAAATAAATAAAACATAAATAAGGGACATCAAATTCCAACATTTGTCCAGGTGATTTTTTTTAAAGGTAAGGCAAAGTCAGCTATGACCAGTTTAGTTCACGGTGAAATGTTCTGAGTGGAGTCATTAAACGAAATGTATACATGTATTAAAGACTGTGCTCTTTGTCTGGTTGAATGCTATCACTGTAGTAGAAAATTATATGCATAAATGCAGAAGACAATAAGGAGAAAGTATCCACCTCTTACCATAAAAGGTAATAACAGCAAAAGCACAAAACTGAGGGAGTACAGTATCACTACACAATCTAGCATTGCATGGAGGTCATATGGTTGGCCTGCAGAATCCTCTTAGGAAACATTAGATACAAGGAAGGCTTTAACAGGGCACTTGAAACAAAAATTGGAAGTCTATGGCCAGACTACTGTATAATAGCCAAGACAGGAGATGCAATTGGCACATATTTGTAGTCCTAACACTGCACAGTGTTAATAGAAACCCCAACTTGTAGATATCTGGTTAAAAACAAGTTAGAATTCATGATAGAAATGACATATTAAGGGCTGCAAGTCGGCAGATATCATGAAACATCTGGAACCATTAGCAAATGACCTGCTCAAAGTACCTGCATGCATTTTATGCATGACAATCAACCTGTTACTCATAAGCAGACAGATCTATATATACTATTCATTTTATTATGTTTTGTTGACAGGGCTGGCTGACCCTAATGGACAGCACCAATTTCATGATAGGACCCAGGAAAAAAACAGCTTTTAACATAGCATCATTACAATATAAAATGAATTACAGGATATTACTGAGTAGAAAATAGTGGGGATTTATTTGGGGAGTGGGATATTTGCCTGAAGAAGGGGTAGGAAGAACAGAGAGTAGCTAGTATAAATGGAGGAAAAGGAGAAACACAGAGGTACAGAGGAATCTTGTGCTAGATAATTCTTTGGAATTACAGCAGCCTGCAAAAAGAATTAGATTTCATTTCGATCTTCTTCATATAATTTATATGTGTATCTCTGAAAACTTCACTCCCCTGTCCCCGCCACATGTACACCCCATGATATCACTACCACCTCTCCCCTACCTTGTATCTCTAAAGAGCAGGTCATAAATGCCCTCTCTAAGGCCAGAAACACAGCATACATAGTATATATCACATCCCAGATTGCTTCCTACATGGGCTCCAACAAGAATTAGCAACACTATGGGGTACTATATTCAATCATGGTCTAAGCACTGGCTTTGTCCCAGCTGAATGGAAAATGGCCACCATTATTGCCTTGCACAAAGGTGATGCTTCTACTGACCACAGGAACTACAGATCTATTAGTCTGACTAGCCTTATCTGCAAGGCCATGGAGTGAATTTGCATGGATCTTATCAACAAAGATATAGGTAATCTCCAAACACTTTATCCTACTTGGTTTGGATTTGTCAAAGGAAGATCATGCCTGTTAAACCTGATGGACTTCTTCGAGACAGTCACCAAGGCCCCGGATGAGGGGAAATCTATGCATACAGCCTACCTAGACTTAGTCAAGGTGTTTGACACTACCCCCTACTCAGACATAATTGACCAACTCACCCAGCTAAGTATCAACCCTTATATCATTAGATGGGTCACTAACTGGCTCACTGATAGATCCCATACAGTCAAAATAGGGGAATCCACTTCCAACAGCAGACCTATAACCAGTGGTGTTCCACTAGGACCTCTACTGTTTGGAATCTATTTCTCTGAAGTACAAACAAAAACTAAAGGTCTGTGGCTGACAAAGTTTGCTGATGACTGCAAACTGGGAGTGGTCATAGAATCTCCAAATGATGTCAACATCCTACAAGAGGATCTTACACAAACAAATGATTGGTGCCAAAGTCATGGCCTTAAACTTAATGCAAAAAAAAAAGTATTATCATCCCTTTTGGTAAGAGCGATGTTCCTGCTAACTACCACATCAATAGCAACAACTTCAGTGCACACTCACTGGTGAAAGACTTGGGCACACAGGTTGAGAGCAACCTTACCTTTGACCACCATGTCTCCACAGTGGTAAGAAGGGCATGCTATATTGGTCAACTCATAAGGGCATTGCCTCCAGAAAAAAAAGAAGTTATAACCTCCCTGTACTCTTCCCTAATTTGGCCAATAAATGAGTACAACACCCCTATTGGTATGTACCTTTCCAAGCACCTGCATTAACTGTAGAGACCACAAAGGTTCCTCAGAAGGAAAATGCAAGGTCTTCGGCATCTGTCTTATGTGAATCATATGAAATCACTGTCAGTTTACTCTGTTTCATGCAGACTACTCAGAGGCGATCTCTGTCTTGCATACAAGGCAATTTCTGACCCTGCTATATTAGAAATGCTGCATCTCCATAAGTCAAATGGTACACTGGTTACTCACTCTAAAGACCTTAACCTGGTATGTGGAATTAATAGAACCTGCTGGAGGGACACATTTGTGTCCCAGAAGTTACCATACCTTTGGAACAGGCTCCCACTTCATGTCAAACAGAGCACCTCATTGGTCCACTTCAAATGCAATCGGGACGATTGAATAGGTAACCATAAATTTACTCCAGGGGTTCTACCTGTGTCCCTCTTGGACAGGGGGAATAGATGATGACTGCTGAAATAAAGGTAGAACTTAGCTAGGCTTGTAAGTGCCCTAGGGCCATTAGCCTAGCAACTTCCTATGATCCTATGTGGATTCAAAAACCTATCCCTTAATAGAGAACACCATTACACTACTCTCTCAAAAACAAAATGGCTCCTTGTTAAACACAACATTATCCTATATTTTGTCTCACTTTTATTTAAATTGGTCAGTTATTTTCAGCTGGCAGTCTGACAAGAAGCAGCATTACTTACAATCTAATATTACTCAGCCTTCAACATCCAACTTGCAAATACTGTATAACACATACCTCTCAACCTCTCAGTGCAGGAAATCTGGACAAAGACTGACAAAATGAGGGGACAAAGGCCCAAAAATAGGGATATATTTTAAATATTACTTATAAGCTTATAAAGTTGCTAGAGAAACATGATTTGTTTTAACATACATTTTCTGAAGCATTTAAAGTCTGAAACTCAAATGTATGTCATTATTTAGTGACTTCACTCTTCAGATCATCCCAGTAATTTGTCAGAAAAACACAGATTTTGAGGAGCAGACCAAAAATATGAGCCAAAAAGCTGGACATTCTGTGAAAATCTGTACAGCTGAGTGATATGGTACAACAAACTCCACTGCACAGATAATGCTTTCTCAGTATTAGTGTCAAAAATTTTGGAAACACATCCATCTAATGCAAAGTCCATGGAGTTCACTGAATCATACCAGGTACTCAGAAAGTTAGCTTAAGTAATACCTTTTCCAAGACACTAAATGCAAATGCTTCTTGAAGAAGATGTTTGTATACGTCTCTCTTCCTCTATCTACATTTTCCTCCACATTAACTACTCCATATTTCTCTTCCCCTCCACAAATGACTATCAACTAATGCCCACACTCCTTATATCTCGTAACTCTGCATATATTGTAAATATAAACATTTTATTACTTTAATACATAAATAAAACAAAACCCAAGAAATCCACTGGCAGCCCTACAAAATAAAATAAAACAAATAGCAGCCACCACACCCACTAAAAACAAAATTTATTATAAACACATCAACTGGTAAGCATTTTCATTCAATACATTGAACTTCATCAGACAAATCTCCATTTCTCTAAACACTCTTTAAATACACAATTAAAATCATATGGCCATTTTTAACTTAATGACTCAATGACTTAACCCTTTCATCCATAACATGACTTTAAAATTCTCCCTATCATTAATGCCAGGGAAGTTCAAAACATTCATTTTCATTTGCCAACAATATTCCTTTGTGTCTAAAACAATTTCAGCACCAAAACACTGCTCAAAATTAATTACATGACCTATAATTATAAAATTAAAATTAACTTTTTCCATTTCCCCAATATGCTTAGATGTTACATGCTTTGCCAAAGCATTACTTAAATCCATACTACCAACAGTATGCAAATGCTCATATATTCACTTGTAAAATTCCCTCACTGTCCCGCCAATATAAAAAGATGTATACAACTGACATTTAGCTAAGTAAACTGCAGATTTAGTCTTGTACGTATACTTATGAAACAATTCAATATCAGTTTTCCTAGCTGGCAAATAAAACTTGTCTCTCTAATATACTTGCAATATTTACATTTCTGACATTTAAACTTCCCTTTAAGAGGCAGATTAACATTGCCTTCCTTATACACTTTCCTATAAAAATATTTTTTCATGTTTTCCCCCTTCTAGAAACGGAAATAGGACTATCCCCTATAATTCCTTTCAAATCAGGGTAATACATGAACAATTTCTAAATATTAATAATAATCTGCTTGATACACTTTTCATCTAATGAATTTTCAACCAGACATGCTAGAGAAAAAAATGAAAATATTGCAAGTATATTATAGAGGGAGACAGTTACACCAGCTGTTACCCCTATTACCAGAAAAGAAAGCATTATGAAGCGGTAGATGGTCCATCTTTCTAGAGTGTCAATGTTGACAAACACTTTTACATGTAAATAGATAATTTAATAAAGATGTTTCTAGCAATCCAGGGGATTTATTGCAACAAGTAAAAAATAAATTGTGTAAGGTAGAACAACAGATGTCAGCCCATTGTTGGATAATAAAGACTTTCCCAAGGCTGTTAGCCTAGTTAGAATAGGAAATACATTAGAACACTTCCCATGGTATTACATTATTCAATAGACACACATGGTATTAAATCACATAGTAAGAGGATATTAATGATTTTAAGAAAAATAGTAAATGCACCTATTACAGACATAGTAGGGGAAGACACATTAGAAAAATCGACAGATAAAATTTTGGGTATTAAACTACACATGACCAAAGGTGGGAAGTGCACATACCTAAATGATGTATTTTTATGCATCAGAAGGTGGTTATTTTAAAACTATTGGATATGCTGGGGGCGTATAACTGTGACACAAAAATGTTTTACTTGGCCACTTTTACATGCCCAGCATTTTATGCAGAAATGAAAGAGGAAGGTTTGTGAAAGGATTTACCAATACTGCTGTGATTTTAAGGGCAAGAATATTAACAAAATAGTTTATAAACACAGCCTTAAGTGCAGTAACTTCAAAAGATATTTATTTTTCGTCAGTGATAAGGTTAACGGAGGAATGGAGAGATGCATCTTAGAAATTGAAGTTGGAATACAGAAAGTCTGTCTGGCAATTATGTTTAAATGTGCTAGCAAAACCTGGGCTGAATGAATATCTTTCTAATTCAGGTGTGCTAACTATAAGATCCATTAAGCTTTAATGCCTTCTTACTATATATTATTTTCAACAACATTTAAAATATTTTAAAATCAAAGAATGTAAGTATTTGCATAGTGTACTCAGAGCAATTTAATATTTAAACTTTCATATTTGATACAATCAATTTAAAATAATTTTATGGATTTTATGATTTAATATTTATGTATGAACTGGTATAATTATTTACTGTACAACTTCTGAATACTATTTGTAATGGATGTTAGTTTAAAGAGAGGTTGACAGCATTTACTTTAAATGTGTTGCATGTATGAGGGCAGAGAGGACTTTATGACTTAGGGTAATTGCATTTTTTATGTATATTCTAATGAAGTCCTAAGCAAAGAATGGACAAACGCACTAAATCTTTTAATCAATAAGTCAAATGGCATTAGATGGCTTCAATGTGTTTTTTAATCTTACTAGTGGTTTCTTCACATTGCAGTACACTGTTTTGTAGCTTACTAGGTGATTGGTTAAAGACACAATGCATACAGAGACATGCACACATATATACATATTTTAAGTCCAAGAAGACACTGGAAGTAGAATATATATAAAAACAAAGGTTTATTCAAATTCCACTAACTACAAGTATTAGCCCACTTGGCTGTGTAGTTTCAAAAATAAAACAAAAGAGTAGCTTCATAATAATGTCCATCCACACAGCCCTTCTAGAGTACATGCTGTCTTGAATCCAAAAGAAAGTTCTAGCCTGCAGGCTTCACAGACCTCAAAGAAAGTTCAAGCCTGAAGCCTTAGCTTTAAAAACAGTTACTTCCACAAGGTAAAAGTAATCTTTCACTCCACAAGTTAGCACTGACTTGACCATTTCTCAGTTCTAACTTTTCCATCAGCTGATTCTTCACAAAGAAACTAACTTCCTGAATTTAGCACAATTTGTGTACCTAGAAGGATATTTAAAGGTGCATACACATTTCCAATAACCAACATATTATGTGCATGTGGTATCTCTCTCTCTCTCTCTCTCTCTCTCTCTAGACAGACAGATATTGCTATACACACACATATAATACATTCACTCTCACTAACAATGGAGACTGATAAAGGGGTGTACTTAGAAGTATAGCTATTTTTATCAGCACTTACCTACCTCAGCAGGCTCTTACTGCAGTTTTACTTGAGTTAGAACATTTATCATAAATCTACTTGTCATTAGTTGCAAAATTCCCAGCCAATTCAAATTCAAATTAAAACAAAATCATATTAAATATGCAAAACAGACAAATACAACCCCCAAACAGCATTACCCACTGAAATTAAATTCTAGAAAATGAACTTTCACATAGTAAATCCTAATATTAAAATAAAACTAACTAAAACATGAACAGTAGCTGCCCATTTGAAAAAAGGTATTAAAGCAAAATGTTTTTGAATAAACAATACCGAAATTAAACTAAATCAAGCAACGATACTAATATCTCAGCATAACCATCTCTTGAGTAATAATGTTATGCACAAAATCAGCATTAGACTACTGCTAAAAGTTTTCTAAGATGTAGAGCAGAATCCCGCTATAAAACAGCCCGTTCATAAAAAATTGTTAACTAACCTGAGGCCTAATGCAATATAAAATATATACAAATGTCAAAGTTCACTGAAATGAGTTGGAAACAGTAATCCAAACTCAACAAGTACTTGTAGATGCCAAACTTTGCCTAGAATAGCAGTGGTCATATTTTATTTGCATATAGTAGCAGATAATCCCTGATTTACACAAGTTGTTTAACACTGTGGTCAATATAAACATTTAGAAAAGGATAAAAGGGCATGGTCTCAAAGAAGATATTACTACTTTATTGTACGACTAACATTTATATAACAGAATAATTACTAAAGAAAATAGGAAATAAGACATTCTATGTTCTGGTTTGAATAACTGAATTCGTAACATGTTTGACTATTTAATACTGAATCAGGATAACCTGCACTGTATATTAGATATTAAAGCAGTCTGACTCAGTTAAAGGAGGAAAAATTAAAGCTATGCAGTGTATATAAGAAAAGAACAACAAAGGTAATGAAATAAGTCAGCTGAACCGTTGGACTGCACTTTAAACTGCAATGTTGTGCTATATGTTAAGTAGTTGAAAACAAATTTGTAGAAGCTTGAATTAATTTTTCTACTGCCCCTTGATGCACTGCTTTGTACAGCTGAGGAAAAAAATGCAATCCACTCAAGTCAGCAGAAGAAACCAAGAACTGTGGCATATTGAATTCAAGTTCAGGAAGTCTAATCAGAAAAAATGCAGCACACTGGAAAATAACATATAGAAATAAACAAACAACTCAGCCAAGGTCTACTTTTGCAAAGCTGAAAAAAAAACAGATTGTAATATAGTTGTTCCAGCTTTATATTTTTACAAGTTGGAAGAGCTGAAAGAAAAGATTTGTAAAGGATTTTGCTGCTTTCATTACGTTCAAAACTAGGAAGAACAGCCAAGGATTCTCTACCTTGAAATTAACTACTACTAGAAATGTGACATTTTATCCTCCAACTAACTAACCTCCATACAAGACAGAATAAATGTTCTGTCTTGTAATCATTACACAGGATCACAAAGATATGAAGCGTCAAAGTAAAAATACTGAGAACCATCAAAAATGTGTACTAAACAACAGACCCTCTAGATTCCTTATGAAATGCGTAAGGGTTCTTGTTGCATGTAAATGAGAATGTTGCATTCGTCATTACTATTCCCACAAATGTATTCATTGTACTGTAGCCAGATTACTGCAGAAAGACAGGCACACACATACATTGTGTGTGTTTGTATAAATATAAATACCTGCATTTTTGCAATTTGCATGCATCTACAATATAGCTATGTATCTATAAGTGTTTGTGCATGCATGTGTCTGTGTGTATATATATATATATATATATATATATATATATATATATATATATATGAATGTATACATATTTACAAATATATAGAAAAACATACCATCAGTAGGGTTACAACTAAGATTATTGTGCTGCCTTTTGTATGGTTTTGCCTTTTTTTATTACCAATCCACTGAATCCCAGATCAGAGACCCCAGCTGATCAACTCTTATCATGAGAAAGAAAGGACTTGCTGCTCCCTACAGGACTCATGGTAGTGCTTGGAAGTTTCAGCTTGGTTTCAAAGAAATATCTAAAATAATTTGACAGCCAATGAAAGATACATGGCACAATAACATATTACATAATCATAGTATATTTATCATACAGTGCATGTGCACTTCTAAATTTCAAAGTTTCAAAACTTCAAATTTCTCATGGTCAAGACCATAAGATCAAAGTTTTGAAATGTAACTAAAAACCAAAACAAAACAAAAATAAAAACAAAAAAAAAAACTTTTTTTTTTTTTTTTACTTTTTGAAGGCAGGAAGCCCCCCTGCACACTCACACCCCCTGCTAATTAAATATACTAGCTCAAAGATCGTACTACAGCAAGGAAAATGGTAAATATACTGTTGCTCGCTGTATGGCAATCTCCATTTAAATGGTTTAAAGTTTTAAAACTTCAATATTATGGTCTCAACCATAAGAAATTTGATGTTTTGAAACTTTGAAATTTAGAAGTAGACCCATATATATATATATATATATATATATATATATATATATATATATATATATATAGGTACTTTTCCGTTAATGGGGCAACAATCTTGCTGAAACAGAAATGTTGCCGTCAAGTGTGCCCTGAGAAGTACTGCAAATGTTTTTGTAAGTACATGTTCACAGTTTCAGCAGTTGTCCCTGTTTTACCAAGCCCTTTCTGAACAGTTTCACTTCACATTTCCCACAGAGGCTCCTATTTTTGCAAGAGCTTTGTCCCCACTGCGTTACTGTTTACGTTGACAGAAATGGCTCACAGCATTAGAAATCAAAGGACAATCACTGTTAAAAATTAGCACACACTGGGAGGGAGGGGGACTACCTTAATTTTTGGAAAAAAATAACGTATGCGATTTACACTATTTTTAGAAAGTAAGAGGGAAGTTGTTATAACTGTTCCTGAAAACGGCACTGAGTTGGGACAAAAACCATCAGCACTCACTTCAGATCATCCACACTTAAGAATGTGAACACACTGCCCCTTAAAAATCAGCAGATGGTCAGAAAGATGACCACGTCCTTATTTCCTGACAATATAATGTCAGTAATGTATGTTTTTAGTAAGTAAGTGGTAATCTTTCTACAAGCATCTGTGTAAGCGGCACTAACTTTGGAGGAAATCACTCCCACAACAAAGGGTAAATTAAACGCAGAACACAGCAGCAAAATAAGCAGCACTGACTTGCAAGGAAAATGTAGTATTACTCAGACAACAAAGCCCAATTTAAAACCAGGACAGAATAATGCCATAATCACAAATGAGAACTGCTACAAGTGAGAGGACGAAGACAGACTTACAAGCAGGAAAAAAGAAGCAGCTTCACATCAACTGCATGTTAAGACTGTTGCCCTGTTAACGGAAAAGTACCTCTATATAGATATATATATATATATATATACACACACACACACACACACACACACACACACACACACACACACACACACATACACACATATATGGTCTACTTTACATGGTCGACTTTTCACAAAGTCGACTTTCATATGGCCGAGACCATATGATCGACTTTCGGAAAGCTGACCATGTAAAATAAACACAAAAAACACAACACTTACCTTAAAACTGTTAGCAGGGGTGCTCCACCACCCGCCCCCCCCACTCTCCCCGTAACTTAAATATACTAACTCCGGGAATGCACTACAGTGCAGAAGAGGGAAATTTTCCCATTCCTCACTGTATGGAGATAGCAGTTTCCCATAATCGGCTTTTCAAAAGTCGACCATAAGGTCTCCTACCCTGGCATAAATCATTGCTAAATACCCTGGCTGAAATACATTCAATTAAATATGATCATCAACTGAATGCATCACTAAAACAGTATTAAGTACAGAAAACAAATATTTTGCAGGGGCACTCATGCATCCCCTTCCAGCCATTATAACACAACACTAAAATACATACACCAAGTCTAAGATTGCATAATAGTGGAAATGGAGTAACTTTTTCACCCCACTGTTCAACAATCTCCCATGTTAAATATGTTCACAAAAAAGCTGACAATTTCATTCCCGACAAACTGAATGTGCAACAGAATGTAAGGTAACCAACTGTATGTTCATATACATACATGTATATGTCTCCCATACATACATGGGAGACACTCCGATTTTTGAATGTTTATTTCATTGACACAGTGATTATTCTTCCTGTTTAATCAGATTATTTCATTAAAGAGTGTTTTGGTAGTGTGTGTATTGTAGTACAGAGGGAATTAGAGCTTTGCTGTTTTTTCCAGTGTTTTGTAATTTTGTATCGGCTATATTGAATTTTTTGTGTGTGTGGGGAGATCACACCACTCTCCCCATGAACACGATTTGCTTTGTATAATTATTATTATTATCATACTTTATTTACTTATTTATTGCTGGTTTTAAGTAGGGAAATCAAAGTACAGTTCTTAGTTTTTTTTTGTCTCACACACAGTTTTGCTATCTCATTTTTAGTATGTTTTGATTCAGCTGAAGAAATCAAGAACTGCAGGACACAGGATTCAAAATCAGAGAGGGTCATCTGAAAAAAAAATACAACACATTGGAAAAGACGACAAATTAATAAAATAAAAGACAAAAATGAAATACAGTAAACAACTGAATCAAAGAAGTATATTCAGTTTTATAATGCCATGTCAAAGTCTACTAGGGCAGTATGAAATTGATATAATGATATATTCAACTTTTATGGAGTTGATGCTTTATGTTTCAATGCTTCAAGTCTCAATGACTTGTACAGTTGATTTATACATAGATACATACATGCACATACATACAAACATATCAATGTGCATACACAGTGTTTTAATGACAAGACTAATGGATGAATTGCTTCTACTTTTAACTGTAGTAATAGCCTTTATATATAATTTGCTGTAGTGTTATTTGGATGTCCTTCAGACTGTTAATTAAAAGCAAAAGACTTAGCATAGTCTTCAGAGGACCTTTTGAGTATAAATGCATTTAATTAGGAATGGGCATGATTTGAAACAGCGCAAACAGCTGGGTGCACACTGTGTGGTCACTGACCTTATGTTTTAAGCAGAACAGTATGAGACACTGTTCATTCATCCATTCATTCAAATATGTAATTTATGCTTATATTTATTTGTAAAGCTTTGTATACCTTTTGGAACTATGCCCTATAGGCTGGCCCAGTATAATAATAGAAGTACAAATAATCATTGCAGGAAGTGCTATAGGTTAATACACGCAAACAAAGTACGGAGGAAAATGGACATGGTCTGTGAAATGGAGAAGATGACGTGCTTGTGAATGGCGTGGGTTGATGTATGGGTCTCAGAGCAATGACCAGTACTGATCTGCAAGACCTTGTTTTGCAGACAGTGTTTGACTCATTCAAACTTAGCCAAATACCTCCTAATGTCATATGACTCACTGAACTGTTTCATAGATTCACCAAGATTGCAAGGCAGAGTCAGCCCTTAGACCATGATCAAGCTCAAGCAGAATATGTGGCCATTAACAGCATGGAATGCTGGGCATAAATTATCTTATAGGACTTTACAAGAGACAGACTATATCAATTAAGCTTCAAGCCCATTTTGGTATCTGAGGATCTTTAGTCCAGTATAGTTTGTGTTAGGAATCTCTATTGTCTTTGTGTGTGATGTTTTTGGACAGATGTACACTAAAAAGAGCATTATATTCTATACTTGGCCTGATCAGAGCAAAGCAGAATACAGAAGAATTGTAAGTACGTTTTACCTAAATAAGATATGTTACATTAGTTATTAAATGGGCTAAGTAAAAGGATTGCCTGACTACTAATGCTGCATGATGGCAAAACAGTATGGAGTTATCTACAAAGGAACTAAAGTCTCTGATGACTTTATTATCGTAAAGAGGGGTGTTGTATTATTTGTAAACTACTATTGAGATCTGTCTACCAAAGTTGAGCCTCTTTTGAATATGCCACTAATCTGTATGCTTCAGCCCTTGCGGTAGTAACATTGCATCAGATGCTGAGCAAACACTCAACTTGCAGTCACTAAAAAATTTAGTTATCCATATAATGGGGTTAATGGTTTGGACATATCAAATAGGAGAAATCCCAGTGCAGAATTCTGAGGAACATCACTAGTCATCTTTTTGCATTCTCAGGTGACAACTGCTACTGTAACTATGTGGTTTATATTTGTCAGACAGTTTGCTATCCAATATACAGCATAAGGATCTATGTGTTAACTTTGTTTGCAATTAAAATGTCAGGAATAGTGTCAAAGGCCTTGGCCCATCCAGATATGCTGCATGAATTCCATGGCTGCTATCTACAGCCTCGGTGACTTTCTTAAAATTGTTTACTAAAATAAGAAGACATGATTTCTCTTTGACAAAGGCATTTTCATACGAGTCTTAGAGCAATATGATTTTTTTTTAATGAAATCAGACACAATCAATTTAATGACTCTGTAAATTAGTCTTGTTAGGTTGAGGGTCTGTAGTTCTCAGGATCTGAGATTGGAGCAGTATAACAACAGCCATTCTGTATACATCAACAATATACACTAAGCTTAAGCTGAACACTTTTAAGTGGGGTCAGACAGACAGTTTTGGAACTGTTGATTAGGTGACCAGGTACAATGTTATGGCACACAGAGGTGGCCCTTTTAGCATTTAGGACATATTCCATAATAACTCATAAGAAGGAAAGGACTTGGGAATTTGTGAACCTTCAATGACAATGGCACTAAATTTATCTGAACATTATTTTAGGGTCAGAATGGGTAATGCCATTATGAATATTCAAAGCCTTGGTGTCGGTTACTTCCTACTTGTAGTAGAAGGAGGCTTTATAATTATCCTTGGCTTTGGGTGCTAATTTTAAATTGTGTTCTGCTTTGAGAATCTTTATGATCTGACTGATAGAATTTAATGCGAGTATTTTATTATGGACCTTAGCTAGCTTTTTTATTTTATTATAGAGTTTATTAATGGTGGCATTCTACCAAGATGGCATATTTTTACATGATCATTTTATGATGTGGGAGGCCCTAATTGTTTCTAACATGATCAACATGTCAGTGAAAGTCATTTTCCACCACCGAGCTTCAAGGTCTTCTTTGGCAAGCAGCTGTTAAAATGCCCCTCTGCCTGCTCCTACAGTGTTGCTGCTGACTCCATTCTCTCATATCTACCTTGTGTATATTAATCTCACATGTGCAATACAGCATCCAATGAGCATGTATATCATTAAAATTGTGGATTGTTCATTTGGTCGAAATTCCCTGGTGCACTTCTGCAAATGATGGGTAAAATGCATGATCTTTTTTGCATTATGCATGGCATTTGCTAACCAGTCAGATACACAGTCCAAAGTAAACAAGCTGCTTTGTGGGTAAACTATACTGCAGTAAATAGTGAAAGATGAAACTGGGAAAGGGATGGGCATGTAGAAATTGCAACATTATATATGTAGCAGTGTAAGCAATATGACTTGAAAGGTGGTGATGCGGTATAGAAGACCTACCTTTTGATTGGACGTTTTGATACAGTTTAAGATATGTAGGGCGAATTTTAATTGGTTGTCTACAGTAACACCAAGCAACTTGGTGTTTGAATTAGTGGTGATAATTGTATTATCTAAGGATGAGATGATGAAGTTGTCTTTAGCTAGACTGGGGTTTTTTGGAAGGAAAAGAAGTTTGGTCTTCTTGAGGTAGAGAAGCAGGTTGTTTCCAGTTAGCCAGTGTTCTACTAGGTGCACAGATTGTTGAGTGACAGTGTGAAGATTGTGTATATTGTCAGAGGTGTTAATTGCGGAATTGTCTGCATACTGTATTAAGGTAGAGTGGGGGCAGGAGACATGGAGGTTACTTGTAAATATATTAAAAGTAGGGGGTCCAGGGTAGAACCCTGGGGAACACCGGTCTTAACAAGATGGAAAGAGGAGAAGGATGTTTGCCATCTGATGGACTGATATCTGTTTGACAGGTTGCTGTTAAACTAGGAGGTAGTGGAGGTAGAGAGTTGTAGGTTGGAAAGTTTGTTTAGGAGGATGGGATGGGAAACAGTATCAAATGCTTTAGATAGTTGAAGGAATAGAGCATATATGAGTTTATCATCACTTCTGGCTCGGGCAATGTTGTGTGTGAAAGATAGGAGGGCAGTGGTAGTACTGTGTGAGGGATGGAAACCATGCTGTGTGGGTGTAATTAGGTTTGCCTGTAAGAGATAGTTTAGTATTTGTCTATGTATACATTTTCCCAGTATCCTGGATAATAGGATAATATGGCAATAGGCCTGTAATATGAGGGATCTGTAGAATTTCCTCCCTTGTGGAAGGGTATTATGAAGATTTTTTTCCAGATAGCTGGTACTGTATTTTCTTGAATGGATTCATTGATAAGTATAGATACAGGGTATGATGGGTCTATTGATAAGTATAGATACAGGGTATGATGGGTCTATTGATAAGTATAGATACAGGGTATGATGGGTCTATTGATAAGTATAGATACAGGGTATGATGGGTCTATTGATAAGTATAGATACAGGGTGTGGTATGGATTCAGCTGCATGTTTGGGAAATAATGGAGGGAGTTTGTCGGCTGATGGGGAACAGGGTTTGAGTTTGTTAAGAAGTGATCTGATGAAGGAAGTTGCAAGGGTGAATGAGGGAAAAGATGAGGTGAAGGCTTAATATCAAGAGTTTCTGGTTTAGTAAGCTTTTCTATTGTTTCAATGAAAAAGTTAAGTAGGGTTGCAGTTTCATTAGAAGTCTTGTTAGGGATGGGGTTTGGTGAAGAGAGGCTCCCTGGAGATAGTAATTTGTTTGAAAAAATATATATTCTGCAGAACTCAGTAAAGAAATTATTCCTGTTATGAGATATACTGAAGAAAAACTACAAGGTATATCTAGAAAATCTGTATAAATGTAGAGGCAGGGTTTCTAATACATAGTGAAAGCATTGCTAACATAGATATTCTCTAGCAGCATAGAATATATGTAATAAAAAATATTCTGAGGAAGAGTGTTTCCACTTGGATGCCAAAGTAGGATATGTCATCCTCATATGAGTAGGCTTTAGGTAAGCATACAGAAATACAGAGTCCTCTACAACAGCAGAGAAACAAATACATGTAACTCTAAGATTCAATAAACACAATGTAATAGTGACAGAAAATGAAACGCATGCTTTAACCTTCTGTAGCAGTGAAGTATGGCTGTGGAGTACATTGCTCGTGCAGTGCTGTGATTATGTGGTCTCAGAGAGAATGCACATTATGTGTTGTGTATTGTACACTGTCATCAAAGTTCAGGTACACATTGATGCATTACATGATCCTGGGTACCTTTTATATCTGACAAGAGGTGATGCCCTTACAACAGTGCACACTCTTGAATATAGTTTTCCCACTTAACAATAGCTTGCAAATTAAAACTATTCAATTTAATAAGCACAAAAGAGTAAGTGCATGCATGTGTGTTTGTGTGTCTGAAATTATCTTTCAGCTTTTTAGGGCTTTTCTCTTTTCTGCATGGTAATATAACTATGAAGTTGCTACATATAACTAGATGAGGTATAAAGATGTAGTTGTGGCTGACTGATTAAGGCAATGGACTAGAAGTCTCCAGGTGAGGGGTACAGAGTGGCTTATGGCACTGGGTGCACACTTCAATGACTCATCATGTTCTTTGTCAGAAAGATTTACTCTGGGGAGCATGCAACCGATTGAATTTATTACCACTGCATTATACTATATTATGACTGCAGTAATTCACAGTAATCCATCTACAGTCAACAAACAGTCTGCTTTTCACCAATCTGCTTAGTATCTTTTTTGGTTTCACTTTTTTTTTTACTTTTGCAATTGCAAAAACTTATTTCCTGTGGTTGAGTTAATAATCTCCAGTGGCTTATTTTTCTCTAACTGTCAACATAAATCATCAGAGTTGCAAAACCTTGGAAATTTTTAAGAAACTCCATAAAGATAAATAAAAAATACACATATATTCAGTCACTTTACATCAGATGGCTTCAATAGACCCCTTTTGAAAAACACAACTCACTTTCAGCAAAATGCAAAGACATGTCACCAATTGCTCAGCTGATAAATATGTTCTCAGACAGGACTACATATACCATATTAACCTGTAGCACTCTCCCTGAGTTCTAAGACAGTACTGTACATACCATATTAACTCATACTGCTCTCACAATATTAACTCATACTGCTCTCACAATATTAACTCATACTGCTCTCACACTATTAACTCATACTGCTCTCACAATATTAACTCATACTGCTCTCACAATATTAACTCATACTGCTCTCCCTGAATTCTCAGATAGTAGTCCCACTAAGCTAGTAGTCTCTTTTCAAGGGAGACATGAGGTGGTGTTTACACTACTAGGGGAAATTTGGTCAAGGCATCAGGGAATTTCCTCTACTCTTTTTTATAGGTGCTGTGGGGTCTTTTACATCCACGTGACCTACCACCAAGACAAGCAGATGGGTACTTGGTTTAACATCTCATCCAAAGGAAGAGACTCTCAGATTTGCAGCACATGTCTTACACTGCACAGCAGTGTAAACAATTCTACCTGGTATGGGATTAGAACCCATAGCCTTGCTGCACCAAAGGCAATTGTATAACCTATTGCACTTCTGACAATGCTTAAAAAAACTCAGTATTAATTCTTACTACTCTTATCAGACACTACTGAGCATACCATGTCAACTTATACGCTCTCCCTGAGTTCTCTAACAGTATGGCACATACCATATTAACTCATACACTCTCCCTGAGTTCTGAGACAAGACTGCATATACCATAAATTCATAGGGGTTTACTAGGTTAATAACCACAAGGGCTTTTTTTAAGCCTAGCCATGAAACCCAAATCTCTGATCAGTTTTGGTACCCTTGATAAAATGTAATTAGGAGGGCTTGGGAGATGAACCATTTACAAGTAAGGGCATGGGAGATGAACCATTAACAAGCTGCCTGTGTCCATTAGAGACATAGGTGCCAAACTAGGGATGAATTTCCTGTTCTCCATCCAATTGTCCAAGTTACACTTATTTGGATTAAGGAGGAACTCTGTTTTACATGGATAGGGAGCCTGTTCCAGAGAAAGGGTAGTCTTTGGGATACATATCTGTCTCTCCATCAGGCCCTATTTATATCACAGGTAGGGTTTAAGCCTTTAGAATGAGTCATTATGGTTCTGTCTGTTTTTATGGATATGCAAGAGATCTGTCAGAGTGAGGTCTGATAATGCCTTGTATGCCAGGCATAGATCTACCCTCAACAACCTGTAGGAGACAAAATACAAGTATAGGGTCTTGAGGTGGTCTGCACAGGACATGTTACTTACACCCTGTATTCTTTTAGTGATGAGCTCTATGGATGTTCCAAGTGTTGGATATGCCTGGTTAAGTACATACCAAAGGGGACATTGTACTCAATGATAGGTTTGATGAATGCTGAATACAGTGAAAAAATTAATTTCTTGGAACTAGATGACATACCTTTGTTTACAAGTTGCACAACATAGAATGATTTCCTCACTATTGTAGACATGTGATGGTCAAAGGCTAGATTACTGTCTATGTGTGTCCCCAAGTCTCTGACTACTGGGTCATCTCTTTGGGTTGTATAGTCAATTTGATAGTTACAAGGGATGGATGACTTCCCAAAAGATACTATTATGCATTTCTTGGCATTTAGTTTTAGTCCACAGCTCTAATACCAGTTGTTTGTCTGTGTCAGCCCTTCCTGGAGAACATTTGTGACAGTGGGGGATTCAATGACAGGTCCTAAATTAAAATCAACTGCACATTTTGTTAGCCAAAGGCCAATGACATTGGCCTTGACTTCAGAGAAGTAAATGCCAAAAAGGAGCAGTCCCAGGACTGAACCCTGAGGGTCTCTGCTTGTGACTGGTCTCTTTGTGGAGGTGGACTCCCCATTTCTAACTTCCTGGGTCCTGTCTGTGAGCCAGCTGGCTATCAACTGGGTGACATAACGGTTTGTACCTAACCTCTTGAGGTTGTCAACAATGCCTGAGTGCAGTACTGTGTCAAATGTCTTGGCCAGGTCAAGGTAGGCAGTGTAAACCATCTTGCCCTTATCCATTGCTTTGGTGACCTTCTCAAAGAAGTACGCCAGGTTAAGTAGGCATGTCCACCCCTTGACAAAACCATATATTGGGTTGGGTACAGTGTCTGGAGATTTCCTATGTGATTATTGATCATTTCCATGATAAGTCTTTCCATGGCTTTGCTCTCAGGGTCTCTTGATGGCCTACCTTTCACAGAGGGATGACTGTTGCTGTTCTCCATTCATGAGGCATACTGCCTGTTTGGAGGCTACAGATAAATAGATCATGTTTCATGCTATTTAGAAGACATCCTTGGTAATTGTCTGGGCCTACTGATGCAGTGCTCTTGGCCTTAGAGTGTGCATTAAGGACCTGTTCCCTAGTGATAACTGGGGGAATTACATTTGATGGTATTTCCAGACGGAAGGCTGAGGTGGAGAGAAGGGTTAAGTTGGAGCTGAATTTGTTGGCCAGTAGGTTTGCTGTATCCTCTGGCTCAACATAGGTGGCTCCATTAATAATGAGCTCTGCACACAATTGTGTATTGCCTTTAAGTTTGTGGACATAGCTAAAGAATGCCTTGTGGCAGCCCTTGGCCTGAGAAGGCAAATTTACCTCAAATTTGTCTTAAATAGATGTTATTTGTCCTCTGAGTCATTTGTTTAGTTTGATGAGAGTACTTTTATCTTGCTAGATGTTCTCAAAAAATACTGTACCTACTAATTTTTGTCATGATTTTCTACCTTCTGTTATACAGCCTATTGATGGTGTGATTCCACCTGGGTGGCTTGTTTTTCAAGTTAGTTCTGTAGATCTTCCTGGTGGGTACAACTGCCTCTACGCAGCTATCAACATGCTTGCATAGGGTTTGTATGAACAGTTCAACTTCGGCAGCAGTGTTTTCAGGGTTTATGGTGGCTTAAAATTTTGCCAGGTTATCACTTAATAGTAGGAAATTAGCCTTAGAGCAGTTCTTGAATATTCAAGGGTTAGCTGGGGTTCCAGGTTCTATTTCTACTTCAAAGGAGACCATTTTGTGATCTGACTTACTGAATAAGACATTGTACTTGGGGGTGTACACCACTCTCCCGCATTAGTGAGGACCAGATACAGTATGGTTGCACCCATGGTTGGTGTATTGATAGTTTGGTCCAGAGAGTTTGTGTTTTCAAAATCCAGGAACCTCTGTGCCTGTACATTTGGTGTCATATACACTTCTCAGTTAATAGTGGGGTAATTAATATCACCCGTGAATATGGTATTGGTTTTGACGCCGAGTGTTTTCAATAAGTTTAAATACATGGTATGGGTTTCCTGGGTCATAGAGGGAGACCTATAGCTTGCAAGGGAGTGGTATTAGATTTTTCCTACGGTAATTTGAATATGGAGAAGTTCAAGAGCATTGTCCAGTTTGATCAGCCCTGAGGTATATTTATTTTTGATCTAAATCGAGACACCACCACCTTTAGTCCCTGTCTGTGTAGTAGTTCTAAATGTGTGGAAGGCATTATAACCTTGTACTATTGGTGTGCCCTCCGTGGCTTTAACCTCTGTTGCAGTGACCACACAGGCATCAGCATCCTCTAGGGTCAAGAGAGCTTGTAGGGAGTGCAGTTTTTTGTTTAGACTCCTAGCATTGAGCAGTAACACCTTTAGATTTTCTTGGTTTTGATTTGCTATGTCAGAAGTACTTTCAGTTTGGCATTGCCTAAAAAGGCACTGTGGGGAAGACAATGTTTTAGGTCGTATTCAAAAGGCTAGAGTGCACAGGTGCAGACCATCCCTGGCAAAGTTGCATGATCTGTTGACCATTTCTTTCCATGCTGATAAATATTGCACCCCCTTAGATTGACATCAGAAACTAAGCCAATTATTAAAGTCAGTCATCTTTTGTTCATACTGTGGCATCATCCTTGGAGAAGGTAAAATACTGTTCAATGCTAGACTCTTACCAGCCTGGGGCACATGTTCTGAGAGCTCCATGATGCCTCTGTACTCTATTTTATAGTGATAAGCACTGCCCCCAGAGTTGCAAACTGGACATATTAAATCATACAGCTTCCCCTGAGTTCTCAGGCACTACTGCACATGCCATATTAACTCATATAGCTGTCCATTAATTCTCAGACTGTGCTGCACATGCCAAATTAACTTATACCACTCTTCCTGCATTCTAAGACTGTACTGCACATACCATAGTAACTCGTATCTCTCTTCCTGCATTCTAAGACTGTACTGCACATACCATAGTAACTCATATCTCTCTCCCTGCATTCTCAGACACTACTGCACATGCCATATTAACTCATATCGTTTTCCTTGAGTTCTCAGACATTACTGCACATGCCAAATTAACTAATGCTGCTCTCTGAGAGTTCTACGACTGCACTACATATACTATATTAACTCATACTGCTCTCCCCGAGTTCTCAGACAGTATGGCACATACCATATTAACTCATATCACTCTCCCAAGTTCTCAGACAGTAGTGCACATGCCATATCAACTCACACTATTCTCCCTGATGTTCTCAGACAGTATTGTACATGCCAAATTAACTTATTCCACTCTCCCAGAGTACAAAGGCTATACTGCATATATCATATTAACTCATACCACTGTCCATGAGTTGTCAGACAGTACTGCACGTAACATATTAACTCAAAATGCTCTCCCTGATTTCTCAGATAGTACAGCACACAGGATATTAACTTATTCCTCTCTCCATGAGATCTCTTTCAGCAGAGCATGTACCATACTAACTCACACCATTCTCACTGATTTCTCAGACAATACTGCACATGCCAAATTAACTCATACCCCTCACCCTGAGTTTTAAGACTCTCCCCAAGTTCTCAGATAGTGCTGTACATGGCACATTAACTCACATCTGTCTCCCTATATCCCCAGACAGGAGCACACACACCATATTAACTCATACCGTTCTCCCTGAGCTGACTTCAAACAGAATGAGTAAAGCAGGCAGAACATTATTTATTTATTCCAGTTTGATTACCAGGGAAGTCCACTGGGTCAACATGGCCCATTTTCAGTGGAGGGCCGGGGAGAAAAGCTCCGAAAATGCATACAAATATATTACATACAGGATTTCAACACAATCAAGAATTTAGAAAGCATTAAACAGTTTGCAGAAATACGATTTCAAGGAATTCAGGACAGAATGAGAGTACAATTCATACTGAAATTGAATAATTTTTTTTTTACATTAAGTTATGGTTATTACATTTGCATAGTATAGCAGTATTTCTTAGAGATTCCTAAAAGATAGTTAAGGTTCAAGGAAGGAGAAATTAGCGCTTTGAGTGAAAGTATTAGAGATAGAAATTAGTGCTCGATATTTACAATATTTACATGTTTTGTTGAGCAGGTATAGTTATGGGAGCAGAAGGATTGTGTAGTATTTACAAGTTTTGTTGGGCAAGTATAGCTGTAGGAGTAGAAGGATGGGAGTAGAAGGATTAGGTGGTATTTACCAGTTTTGGTGAGCAAATCTAGCTCTAGGAGTAGAAGTAGTAGAAATAGTTAAGTAGAGGGATAAAGCTGCAGGAGATTGCAGGGAGAGATAGATATAGTTATAGGAATATGTCTGTAGGAGGAGGATAGGGTAAATGTATCAGAATGAGGAGACTCTTATACTAGAAGTGGTCCCAGATTAAGTAGGAAGGAGGCAGGAGCATTTCCGTTTAGTAGACAGGTGTTTGAAAAGTAGGGCCTTGAAATGTTCAGTGTTTCGAGTGGTTCTTAGTGGGGAAGGGAGGGAGTTCCATTTGTTGCCAAGAGCACAGGAGAGGAGCAGCTGGCCAGCAGGATGTTTAGATTTGTGGATAGAAATTAAGTCCTGATGTTCAGATCTAAGGGCTCTGTTGGGAATATAAGGTGGAAGGATATTAGTTAGAGCGGGGCATTTAGTAGGATAAAATATGAGTGAGTGTGCTATGGAGGGTTGTAGGTAATCTAAGTGATTTGGTAGTTCTAGCCAGTTCAGGGATTGTAGGGGGAGGCAGTGATGAGTGGAGTTTTTGGCTTTAGAGACAAATTTAGTGATTTTATTGTAGCAGCTTTCTAGTTTACATGTGGTAGAGGAAGACAGGTTAGTTAGGAGAGGTGCACCATATAGTAAGGAAGGAAGGAGAAAAATAGAGGCCAGAGTGTGCCTTGTGTTAGAGAGAAAGTGGTTGTTCCTATACAACATACCGAGCTTTTGGTGTTTTTTTTTTTATATTTTCTTGAACGTGTATATTGAACTTTAGTTGTTCGTCAACAATTATGCCAAGAAGTTTAGTGGAATGGACGACTTCTATAGGTGTGTTTGTTTGGCTGAGGATTTTGAAGTCACTTTTGTTGAAGGAGTAGTTCTTAGAGTGTGAGAATAGAATAATTTTGGATTTGCTAGCATTAAGAGAGAGGTGGTTTTGGTGCATCCAGTTTTCAGTTTTGGAGAAGGCAGTTTGCGTTTTAGACAGCAGTTCAGGGAGGTTTGAGGCAGAGCAGATTAGGGTAGAGTCATCTGCATATTGAATGATTTTGGTGTCGGGAATAGCAGTGTGGAAGTTGTTGATGAAGATGATAAATAGCATAGGACCGAGAATGGATCCCTGTGGGACACCAGGGGGGGTGGGTAAGAAGGAAGAGATGGTGTTTTTCCATCTGACAGCCTGAGATCTTTCTGATAGGTAGCTGGAGAACCAGGAAAGAGTTTTTGGTGAGATGTGAAGGTTAGAGTGATGGCAAAGAAGATGCTTGTGGGAGATAGTGTCAAAAGCCTTGGACAGATCGAGTAGAACAGTAGATACTAGCTGTCCTGAATCTCTGGTTTTATTAACAGTATCTAAGAAAGAGATTAGGGCTGTGTTGGTGCTGTGGCCAGGGCGGAAGCCATGCTTGGTGGGTGTGAGGAGGTTATTTTGGGTGAGGAATTGCATAAGTTGGAGGTGGATGTACTTTTGAAAGATTTTAGAGATAGGGGAGAGTAAGGCAATAGAGCGGAAGTTTGAGATGCTAGTACTTTTTCCTCCCTTGTGGAGAGGGAGGATGAAGGCTGAGCACCAGAGTTTGGGGACGTAGAATTCTTTTATAGATCGGTTTATAATGATACTGATTGTGAGAGCGATCCCATCTGCGGCAAGTTTTAGATAGGATGAAGGGATGTTGTTGGGTGCATTAGAGCATGGTTTGAGTTTGGATAGTTTTTTTATGAGAGTTGTAGTGACAGGTTTGAGCTCAAATAGAGGAGGATGGTTGTTTGGTGGGATTAGCTGGGGAGGGTGAGGATTGGCTGGGTTATTGTTAGGAAAGGATTTAGTGAGGGCAGAAATGGTTTCGATGAAGAAAGAATTAAATTCAGAGCCTAGTTCAAGGTCAGTTTTGCTAGGGTTGGGGCAGGGATTAGATTTTGAGACTGGATGGAGAAGTGACTTTATAGACTTCCAGAATTGTTTAGGATTATTACGGTTGTTAGACTGGAGCTTAGTGTAGTAGATTTTTTTGTCTTTGTTGATTAGCTGTTTAGCAAGGTTGCGAAGCTGTTTGTATTGAAGTAATGTGTTGGGCAGGTTATTTTTTTGATGAAGTTTCCATAGTTTGTCCCTTTGGTGCATAATTTGTTTGGTCTCTTTGGTAAGCCAAGGAGCTGAATTATATTTGATCCTTTTATTTCTTGGGGGAGCTTGGTGGACATTTTCTTGTCCAAGATAATAACAGAACACTGAAGCTTTCATGTAATAGTTAAAATATGATCACATAACTTTAGCAGGCATATGCTTTCCTGCAGCTGCAAATATACATGATTTGTTAAATTATTTATTATACTGGTTGCAAGGGATTCAAAAATAAAAATCAATAAGAAAATATAGAGTTTTACTACTGTTGGGCTGCAATACAGCTGGAATCATGCAATTATGATTTCGTACATTACCATCTGTGTAAATGTATGCTATCTGAAATGAAGATTTGTTTCTAGCAACCTACTGCATATGAGTGATATAAAAATGATTGTTTACTACTTCCTTAAACTGTTTTTTTTTGTGTGGCCACAGGATTTTTGCTTTTTTGGGAAGTGGTATGCAGTGCTGAACTTCAATATGTTGTAATATGCATTCCCGGTGATTTATTTTTAAAATAGTATTTGTTTTACAGTGCAGAATTATTGGCAGATCTGATCTTAAAAATGATGAAGACTGGAATAATATGTTTGAGGCAAAAATGAGATGTTCTTCAGTGAAAAAGAAAAGTAAGCAAAGAAGGATACAACACCTTTCAGAAGGGGAAGCTGGGATCCACGGTGCAGAAAGATGGAGCTCTTTTGACAACCCAGTAAGGCCAGGGTTTGAAAAGTGGCAGTGGCACTGGAGAAGCCAGGCAGGGCGGGAGCGGAATGGAGAACTGTGGCCAACACACCACTCCTGGGAAGCAAACAGGGGGGGTTATGATTTTGCTGATGGAGACTGAGAAACAACTTCCCATCTCTGAGGGGAGTTAGCCAATGGCACATTCCCCCTTTGGCTTCAACAGCTGAGCATTCATGAGGAATGTTAGGGCTTAAGCAGGAAAGCCTCAAACCACCTCTTGCATAAATGAGAGCTCTTCGTGGTCTATACTCACCCTCAGTGATTTGGAACGAGTGAGCTAGGAATGGGTGGATGTTAAAGGGCAGCAGTTTGAAAGAGGGGGAAAAGTGTTTCAGAACTGAAGATCATTTTTGTTCAACCTTTAGTTAACATAAATAGCTCCTTGAAACTACAACATCAAGCTAATTGCCAGTGGGAAGAATCAAGAACATGCTAAAACCTGCTCGGTGCCAAATGTGCTGTGAAACAGAACGGCTTCTCACAGTGACAGTTTACCCCATGCAACAAATGCAATAACTGTGGACAACACAGAGGTACAGCTAAGAATGCAACCATTACAGTTACATAGCAGCAATACTTAAATGAAGTGGATAATTTCTCATTCAACTAAATGCTGATTTTAAGAATAATTCTGCCTAAATTGGATGTATGAAGAATGCAGGATCCAGAAAATCTTTTGAGCTATGTATGGTCTGACCAGAAGATTCAGGGAAATCTTAGAATTGATCAGACATGGTAACAGCAATAAAATCTGCTCAATACAAATACCGTGAAGTATATATAAACTGGGTGGCCTTAAGAAGCCATCATGCATCAAACTGCTAAGGACATAAGGCATGACATGCTGAAGCACCTACGGGTAATGACATTTTACACGATGTGACATTTTTGCTATTTTTACTTCTTTCTGTTGTATCTATGAAACAATTATTGATAACTAAAATAAAGCTTGTGAAATGTTGCTGTTCTCTTTTGATAGCGAGTGACAACACATGTAAGGAACTTCTCTGAGATGTACAAACTGCAGAGTGCTAAAATACACTATAGGTTGCTAATAGTTTCTGCACATGTATATTGTTAAAAAGTGAGATATTTTGTTCTGTGCAAACATGTTTCTTTGAAACAATGTCTAAAAATAGTGCACAATGCTTAGAAATAATGTTTCTACACATCTGCGAAAAAGACTTGCCCTTGAAATGACAGCTCACAGACTGTTCTCCACTGTGTAGGCAGACACTGCATGGATCTCAGTGAATTATTTTGAACTTTGACAAAAATATGAGACCAGAATTGTTTACAGCTTTGTGTCTAGTCAGGCCTGACTAGAAGTGCTGTATGCATACAGCATTAGCTGACTTGGTTCCAGTTTTTTTGCTCATATTTTAACTGGAATTTCCATGCAGAACTGCTACTAGGCATGCATATATAGCACACACACATATATGTGAACATGCAAACACACACACACACACACACACACACACACACACACACACACACACACACACACACACACACTCTCACGTTTCTTTCTCCCCTGTTGACTGCTGCCCACCTACCCTCCTTTCCTCAGGAGCTATCATATTGGCTTAACTCTGCCTCCTTTGGCTGATGTGGTTCATTGCATCATTGCAAGGGCATTATATGCCCTCCTCCAGCATGTGTGTACTGCCACACATACTTCTACGAGACCTACCATCACTGGCTTGCAACAACTAGGCTACGTTCTTGTTCTGGATACCTCTGTTGTTATACAACCCTGTCTTGCATGGAAGTAATTTTGGTTAACAGAAACCACAGTATCCCTCTTGTCAGGATGAGTGGACTATCATAAATCCAATCTTCTTGTGCCCAACACTTCCAGCACCCAAACTGACTGCCAGGCCTCGAGCACCAGGGTCATAATTAGAGCTTCCTGCCTCTACAGCATGGGATGGGGGAAAGAAATTTGTTAATTAAGGGGCAGCCCAGAGATCATTGCAATATAATAAATGCAGAAAAAGTGTAATACGTCTGAGACTCTACGAGAAATGTGTGCTTTGATAGCGAAACAACTCATGTCTGGTCCATGATGCAGAAATCAATAGGCTGCTGAAAATCTCCCAAGAAATCGGGTCCTCTTGACTGGCATGATTGAGGTAATTACAGTTTATACTGTGTTGCAGTCACTTATACTTTGGCTAATTATATTTTTCTCTATGAATGGTTTTGTGGCTTTGTCATCTTCCCCTGATTCAATGAACCTACAGTGCAAAGATCATCTTGTCATGAACAATTTTAATAGACAATATTGTGTAACTCGAAATTCAACAAAAAGCTTTTTGCTTTAAAAATTTGTTTTCTGAATTATAAATGTGCTTTTTCAAAGTAATAAAGTGAGATGTCTTTGCAATTTACTTACTGTAACATTCAATAACTCAAGCTTCAGTCTGTGGAACTGTGTTTGGTTAACTGATTGAGAATTCTGTCTGAATTAAACTCTTCTGATGAGTTTATAACTATTGTCTTACTGAGAGGACACAAAGCTGAAGTACTACAGCAGTGAGACTACAACAAAAAATAATTTCGCACCAATCTATCAGTTGCTTCCATTTCTTTATATAGTTTTTAATTTGCCAGAGCTAAACACATTACTGGTGGTAATATTACTAGAGGAAGTTAACACAGGTTCATAGTTTGCAGTTATATACTAGGCTAATGGCCGCCAGGGCCTTTATAATTCTAGCTGTTCAATCCAACCCAACTGTGTCCCTGTGTGTCATGGGTGTCTATTAGGAGGGGGTATTTTAGGAGGTTTCTAGATGTTATGTGGGGATGCTATATACATACTGTGTATGTTAGTTTGAGCATTACTGTCTGCCTCTGTCAGAGACATGGCAACCTTACCCAGGGAGAATTTCTGATTTCCCATCCATTGTTCAAGTTTATGCTTAAATAGGGTTAGGGATGGACTCTGCTTGATATGGATGGGGAGCCTGTTCCAGAGCATGGGGATCCTTTGAGACACATATCTGTCTTGCAAATATGTCTTATTTGTGTCACAAGAAAAATTTAAATCCTTGGATCAAGTGTTTCTAATGATTTTTATTTTGTGGATGTGAAAAATGCTCATTAGAGCTAGATCTGAGAGTGCCTTTTATGTCTGGCATAGACTGCCTCTTAATAACCTGTAGGAGACAGAGTATAGAGATAGGACTTTAAGGTGATACATACAGAATAATGTATTTATACCCTTGATTGTCCGGGTAAGGAACCTTTGTGGGCATTCCGACTGTTGCATATGTTTGGTCAGGTACATACCAAAGGGGGTTTTATACTCAACGATGGGTCTGATAAGGACCAAATAAAGTGGCACTATGAGTTCCTTTTACCTGGATGTCATGTCCTTTCCTATAAGCTGGGCAATATAGAATGATTTTCTTACTACCTTTGCCATATGTTAGTCAGCGGCCATTATTACTGTCTACATATGTTCCCAGATCCATGACTACTGGGTCAACTCTTAGGGGTGTCTTATCAATGAGTAATTAGATTGGGTGGCAGTTTTCCCAAAAGGCAATATAATGCATTTCTTTTGAGTCCCATCTGTGAGCAAGCCTATAATTCAACAAGTTATGCAGGGGTTTATTCCCAGTTCTGTGAGTATATTAACTATTCACTAGTGTGGTATTGTATCAAACACCTTAGCCAGTTCAAGGTAGGTGATATGCACCATTTTCCCTCATCCATTGCCTTGGTGAACTTCTCAAAGAAGCCCACCAGGTTTAATAGGCATGATCTTCCTTTTTCAAAGTTAAACTGTGGTGAGTCCAGTGTTTGGAGGTTGCCTGTGTCTTTGCTGGCTACCATTGTTATCAAGCAAACCTTGTCTTGCATGTAAGCAATTTTAGTTGACAGAAACCACAGTATCCCCCCTTTCAGGATGGGTGAACCATCATGAATCAATGACTCCCATCATCCTCGGCCCAGATAATACATGCCATGGCTTTGCATATTAAACTGGTCAGACTAATAGATCTATAGTTTCCAGGCTTGGTTGATGATCCACCCTTGTGAAGTAGGATAACTGTTGCAGTCTTCCATTCTCATAGTACAAAGCTGGCTTTGAGGTTACAGTTGAAATGTGACTTAGTGGTTCTGATATGTCATATTTCCAGCTATTTATGAGGCATCCTGGGATATTTTTGGTGCCCATTGAGACTGTGTTATTGGGCTTAGCAGGTGTCACCAGGGCTTGCTCCAAGTTCATAGTTGGGGGTGTATGCTAGTGGGTAATCCATGGAGGGATGCATGAGTAAAGTGGGCGGTGAAGTCTGAGGTGAATTTGTCAGCCAGCAAATTTGCTACATCACTCTGCTCAGTGAAGATGGCACCACTGACCACCAGTTCGGCACACTGGTATATGCTGCCTTTCAAATTTCGAACGTAGCTGTAGAAGGCCTTGTGGTTATCTTTAGCCTATGAAGCTATCTTGACCAAGTAATTGGCCCTGTTGGACTTAATTAGTGCTTTTAATTTTCTGTTTAATTTAATTAGCGAGTTCTTATCATCGTAGAAGTTGCTCTTCCCATTATTATTGTTATATACCCTATCAAGGTTAGGATTCCACCAGTGTAGTTTGTTTTTTTAGACTTTCTTTTGGACTTGCTTCTAGTAGGAACAGCAGTCTCTATGCAGCCATTTATGTGATGGTACAGAATCTGCGTGAACAATTCCACATATGTTGTTGTGAATTCTGGGTTGGAAGGGGCACTGAATTTTGATAAGCTTTCATTTAATGGGGTTTAGTTTGCTTTGGAATACTTCCTAACTATTACAGGGTTTGCAGAGGTTACTGAGTTGATTTTTATTTCGAAGAAGACAGCTTTGTAGCCCAACCTCACCACTGAGGATGTGACACTTTTGGGGGGGGGGGGGCAGCACTCTCTCATATTTGTAAGTACCAGGTCCAGTATGTTTGAACCTCTGGTGGCTGTGTGCATTGTGTGGTCAAGGGTACTTGTGTTACTAAAATCCAGGATCATTGTGCCTGTCAGTACGAGGCAGTGTATGTTTACCAGCCTATAGAGGGATAGGCAAATTCTCCAATGAATAGGGTATTTGGTTTAATGGTGAGTGTCTCCAGTAGATCTTGGCATGAACTATGGGATTTTAATGACATATAGGGCAACCTATAGTTTACTAGGACATGGAATGGGACTTTGTCTATGGTGATATGCATTCTGATAAATTCCAGGGTATCGTCCTGTTTAAGCAACGTAGAGTTATGCTTGTTCCTAATGTAGATCAAGACTCCTCCATCTTTTGTCCCTGTCTTTGCAGCTGATGGTCTAAACTTCTGGAGGGCACTGAAGCCTTGCGCTGCCAGAGTATAATCATGTCTTGGTAACAGCACAGATGTCTATAGTCTCCAGAGTGAGGAGAGCTTGTAGGGTATGGAGTTTTATGTTTAGGCTCCTAGCAAAGAGCAGTAACACCTTTAGGTTTCTTTGGGTTTTATTTACTACATCAGTAGATTTGTCAATTTGGTATTGTCTAAAAAAGGCTCTAAGGAGGGTAGAAAGCCTGTGGGACACAGGTGCAACGTGGTCTGTTAACCATGTCTTCTCATGCTGACAAATACTGAATCCCCTGGAAAGACACCAGAAACTAAGTCAATTATTGAAGTCGATCATCTTTTGTTCATACTGTGGCATCATCCTTGGTTGTTGTTGTTGTGTCTTTTGGCTTTTCCCAGTTAGGGGTCGCCACAGCGGAACTCCGGTCCACTAATGATTGGCAGTAGATTTTTACATGCAGAGTTGCCAGCCCTGATGCACAACCTTCAATGAAGGTACGCCCATTCACGCATGTCTCCACACAGAAGACGCTCTAGCTGAGAATCGAACAGGACAATGTCTCTACTGTGAGGCGACAATGCTACCGCAGCACCACCACCGCAGTGGCATCATCCTTGGTGAAGGCAGAATAATGCTCAATGCAATGCACATACCTTCTTCAGACACGTCTCTCTGCATATAGTCCAGGGAAGTATGTCTCAGGTCGTTAACACCCACGTGGACTTTGATAGAATCATACTGGTACCTGTGGTGTAGTGACTTAAGTGCATGCGTAACTTGAGGGAACCTGGCTGCAGATAAGCAAATAACTGTTAAGTTCTCCTTGTTCAATCTGCTGAGTGGGACATGTGTGTCTCATACAATGGAGTTCCCTTTGACAAGAGTCCCAGGTAATGTTTTGGCTTAACCTAAGAGCTTTGTTCTTAGAGTTCCACTGGTTGTACGAGTATGTGCAGTGTTTGGTATTGTTTTTGATGAGTGCTTTACATAGAGATTGCTGAGGATAGGCATTACCATTTATAGGCTTATGAGCTCTTTGAGGTTTAAGAAGATTGCTTTTTAGTGCCTAAGCATAGGGTGGTCTATGTGTATGATGAACACTATGTGTGGTAGAGGTAGTGTGTGGACAAAAAGCAGAGAAGTACAAGAAACATCACCGCACATGTCACCACTATAAGTGCAACTTAAAATATGTATGCAGAATTTAAATAAAAATGGCCTGCATTTTTCCAAATGAGGCTTATAACTCTCAACAATTAAGAAACCATTTTACACCACTATAAATACATGCTTCAGAAATCTGTATTTTCAAATGACTTAATTTTCATTGCCAAGCATTTTATGAGAAATATTACTTAATTTTAGATGTGGATTCTTACCTTTTGTAGATAAAAAAGAATAACGCCAGAACCATTACTGACCTCTTAAAAGGAAGGAGGCTCACTGGGCAGCTATGAAAAGTAGGATTTTACCTGAAGTGTTAAAGTTTCAAGGCACAAATTCTACTTAACATATAAAATGTGGAAAACAATGTTATCTTTGTTAAAGCTGGACAGCACCATAAACAAACATATGAAACAAGCTGATTTAAGTGAGAGATTCTGTAATCCTTTTTCTCCAAGCCTAGTTAGAGTTACATGCACTGTTATTCTTCCTTGGAATATATGTCAATCTGATATTAACATTAAGAAATCTGCTTATTTTAAATATTTTCTTTAAATATAGGAGCCTGTACCATAGAAGCAAGACCCAAACGATTTTTTTAACAAACAGATCATAATTGTTGTTCTAAGCTAATCAAAATAAAATAAAATATTACATTTATTTTTATGAACACCTTAACTTTTCAACATCCTCTACTATATAACTTACGGACAGACAGTTTCATTTCAAAAGATGCAAGAAAGTACAGTTGTGTACTCTTACCATAAATGTAGATGTTCGAGTGTGTTCACTGTTGCAGTCATTACTGTAGGGTTCTTTCTGCTGGCTGCAGCCCTCGATCGGCCAGATTCCCAAAGTCTGGGTCTGACGTCGACTGAAGTCGCTCCTTCCCTAACGTCAGTGCACCAGGCGTATAAAGGCCTCAGCCGACACCATTTTCCCCATTTTTTCTTGCCCCAGCTGTCAGGTGCCCAAAAAATAAATGCCAAAAACTTAGTCGGAAGAATAAGCAAACATCAAACTAGAACATTCCCAAATTTCACCAGCAAAAATACCTCAGAGAAAGAGTAGTGCCAAGGAGACACAGACAGTACTCAATAAACAACAAAAGAGGGGATAGGAAGGAGGGTAACCCAGACTGCAACAGTGAACATACTCGAACATCTACATTTATGGTAAGAGTACACAACTGTACTATGATCATCGTGGTTCACTGTTTCAGTCATTACTGTAGGGTTGAATCCCAAAGCTAAGAAAGGGTGGCTGGAGAAGGAACAGAAGGGGTGGCTACAAAACCCTGCAGGACTGTAGAGGCAAAGCCTGCCCTAGATTTAGAATAGAGAGGGAGGTTGTAGTGCTTAGAAAAAGTATGCACAGAACTCCAAGTTGCAGCTTTTAAGATTTCCTTGGTAGGAACTCCACTGAGAAAAGCTGCTGAAGTAGCAGTAGCTCTGGTAGAATGTGTTCTAACATTAACAGGAACTGGTCTGCCATGATGAGAGTAACAGAACTTGATGCAGTGGGCACACCACTTAGAAATAGTTTGTTTAGTGATTGCTCTCCCCTGTGAAGTAGAAGCATAAGCTACAAACAATTGGTCAGATTTCCTGAAAATCTTGGTCCTGTCCAAGTAAAAACGAAGCTGCCTGTGTATATCTAAAGAATGCAAAATTCTCTCCTCTTCACTTTGAAGATTAGGATAAAAGGTAGGTAAATGAATAGTCTGATTCAAGGCTACTTTTGAAACCACCTTAGGCATAAAGGTGGGGTTAGTCCTCAGGGATACCCTGTCCTGATGAAAAATAATGAAGGGTTCCACAGCCATGAGTGCTTGTAATTCCGAAACTCTTCTGGCAGAGGTTATAGCTAAAAGAAAAGCAGTTTTCCATGATAAAAACTTTAAATCTGTGGAAGCTGCAGGTTCAAAAGGAGACAAAGTTAACTTTTCCAAAACAAAGTTGAGATCCCAAGTGGGAACTGGTGCTCTTATAGGGAGCCTTATATTCTTTGCCCCTCTGAGATATTGTTTAAGTAACGGATGAGAAAAAAATTGGGGGATCTGTATTGTAGTGTGCAGAAATAGCAGAGGCATGAATTTTGATAGAAGAAAAAGATAGGCCCTTATGTAACATCTCTGTTAGGTATTGTAAAATCAGAGGAATGTTTGGAACTGCAGAATCAAAACCCTGGGCGTGATTCCAGGAGCAAAATCATTTCCATTTACCTACATAAGATTTCCTGGTGCTGGACCTTCTAGCTTCGAGGATTATGTGTTTACCTGTTTGGTAAAGGTAGAGCTGTTTAAAGACCCTGGATCCGCCAGGCTGCTAGATTCAGAGTTTTGACATGGCTGTGCAGGATCCGGCCGTCTTGTTGAGAGAGTAGATGTGGAATTTGTGGCAGAATCCAGGGTGGACCCTGAGCAAGGTTCATCAGGGTGGAATACCAGAATTGCCGAGGCCAGTTGGGAGCCAGTAAAATCATTTGCGGTCTGTCCTGTTTGATCTTCAGAAGTACCCGTGGTAGGAGAGGCAAAGGAGGAAAAGCATATACTGAGAGGTGTTTCCAACTGAATGAAAGGGTATCCACTTTCCATGCTAGTTTGTGGTAGGTCCTCGTGCAGAATGTTTGAGGTCGATGGTTTTGGGGGGATGCAAAAAGATCTCTGTCCGGGCACCCCCATGCCTCCGTTATCATCCTGAATATCCGAACATCCAACATCCATTCATGTGGATCTGAAAGATTTCTGCTTAGACTGTCTGCCAGAGTGCTGTCCTTTCCTGGCAGGAATTGAGCTTGTAAGTCTACCTTGCTGGCCAGTGCTGTGTTCCACAGAGTCATGGCCAATCTGCACAGGGGGTAAGAGTGAGAGCCTCCCTGCTTGTTTATGTACCACATCACTGTACTGTTGTCCATCTTTATCAGTAATTGCCCTGGTAGAATAAGATCCTTGAAGGCTCTTAGGGCATTCTGTACAGCTAGCATCTCCTTCAAATTTATGTGCAGGTGCATTTGGTCCTCTGTCCAGGCACCCTGAAGACATCTCCCTTGCATGTGGGCTCCCCATGCATAGTCCAAAGCATCTGTTGTTATGACTTGATTGGCTGGAGTGGGACAGAAAGGCTTCCCCTTGTTCTGGAGACAGGCCTCGGCCCACCAAAGAAACTCCTGCCGGAGACAAGGCAAAATTGTGATCACTGTTTCCAAACTGTGGCAATGCTGAGACCATACACTCGAGGTACCACTGTTATCTTCCTCATATACAGTCTTGCATATGGTATTAACAGAATGCAGGATGCCATGTAACCCAAAGCCTGCAGAATTTTTCTTGCAGTTAGCTGACTCATTGAAGCTAGGTTTTAGAAAGAAGAAGCCAGTTGCACTTTTTTGTCTGGTGTCAAGTATGCCATCTGGGTTGTAGTGCTCAGAAGAGCACCCAGGAATGTAATCTGTTGTGTGGGCAGCAGGTTTGATTTCTTTAGGTTCATTGTGAACTCTAGGCACCGGAGAAGATGCTACACAAAAGCCAGATGCTGAAGTAAAGTCTCCTTGTTGTCCGCTTGAATGAGACAATCGTCCAGATAAGGGTATATTTGAATTCCCTTCTGTCTGCAAAATGCCATTACTGGTACCAGGCACTTTGTAAAGACCCTGGGTGCAGTAGATAAGCCAAAGGGCAGCACAGAGAACTGGTAATGCTTTGAGCCTGCTTTGAATCTCAGGTACCGTCTGCACTCTTGCCTTATGGGAATATGCAGGTAAGCTTCTTTCAAGTCCAAAGTCACCATCCAAGCATTCTTGCTCAGCATAGGCAGCAGCTGCTGCAGAGTGAGCATCTTGAATTTTGGTATATCTAGGAAGGTGTTTAATATGGAAAGGTCCAGGATTGGTCTCCATGTGTTTTCCTTCCTGGGAACCAGGAAAAGTCTTGAATAAAACCCTTGCCCCATTTCTGAATTTGGTACCAATCCTATGGCCCCCATAGCCATGAGGGACTGAACTTGCTGTTGTGCCTCTGCCCATTGATGCCTTGGCAGATCTGGCCATCCATTTGGTTTTGGCAAGGTATAGAAATGAAACTTGTAACCCCTTGAAACTATGTCCAGAACGCATTTGTCTTGGGTTATGCGGCTCCAATTGTGATAAAAAAAGAGAGATTTTTCCTCCCAAAGGCACATCCAGGAGGGAAGCCCCTGGAGCTAGTAAGGGAGAGTCATAATTACTGTTTCCTGTAAGGTTGTGACCTATCTTCTCCTCCCTTGGGAGAGGGGGAACTCCACTGCTTATTTCTGAAAGGGGGCTGTGCCTGTCCTCTACCTCTGAGGTCTGTCCGAGCTCGGAAAGGACCAAGGTTTAGCTGGCCAGTTCCTGCTAAATCTAGGGGGTTGTATGTGTAGAAAATCTTTAACTGTCTGCATAGATTTGGCTTTGTCTTCCATTTTCTTTAACACCTTCTCAGCTTTGGCCCCAAACAAAACATTGTGCTGCAAAGGGGTATCTAAAAGTTTTGCCTTAACCTGATCCGGCAAACTTTGCTCCTTTAACCAAGCATGCCTTCTAATAACTGCACCAGTTGCTGCAGCCTGCAAGAAGCCTCCAAAGAATCAAAACCACAGTGCAGGGTATGTTTTACCCACCTGCTCAGTAGCATGCAATAAATCCTGTAACTCCTTATTTTCTGCACCACCAGAAACAGCAGACATCTTTTGTTTTAACACAGGCAAAAGGTATTGCTGATATTTCAACATATGAAATTGACAATTCAAAGCTCTAATAGACAATGTAGCAGAAGTATAAACTTTTTTGCCCCATCTTTCCAAGGCTCTGGACTCTCGGTCCGAGGGAATAGGATTCTTAGCAGAGGCCGCTTTAACACCCTTAGGCCCTGAGAGATAGTTTCTGGATCAGCTGAAGGGTACTTAAAAAGAAATTTGTGAGAATCTGGAACCCTATAATACCTATCCGGTTTGACAGGAGCAGGAGGAAAAGAATCAGGAGAGAGGGACGCTTCTGTAAAAACATCATTCACAATGTCCAATACAGGGGGAATAGCCAGGGGCCTTTGCTTTGGGAGCAGAAGAAAATCCCTAAGCCTTTTATTGGATTCAGAGTATTCCTGCCCTTCCCAGTGAAAATGCTCTCTCATGTCATGCAAAGTTTCCCCAAATGAATAATCCTCAGGAGGAGAGGCTGAAGGAAGGGATTCTTCAGCATCAGAATCCTCATAAAGAGTGAAGGAATAATCCTGCTCAGAGGAAGAAGCAGAAGAAATTGAAACTTGATCTGAGGAATCATAATCTGGCTCTAGTCTAGGTCTCTTGTCAGGAGGGGGATGGGAACCCCTGATCATAGTTAACAGGTCTTCAGCCATTTTAAGCATCTGTCTTTGAGGTCTAGGGCCCTGATCAGAAGGGGCCTGTGCTTGCTTCTTTGTCTTTGCCAGAGCCTTAGTCTTTGTCTTTGACTGCAAAACTGAAGCCATCTTTGCATGAAGCTGTGTAGGCCTGAAAACTCCCTCAGAAGCCGGTGCCTGCACAGTGGCTCCAGACCCATCTGAGGGAGCATTATCCGAAGGTCCATTTCCTGGAAATTCTGAAGGCCCCATCAGCTCCTCGTGGGAGTCGGTACAGGCAACCAGTTCAAAACTGGCAGACGACAGGGGCTGCAAAAGCGCCTCACTGACGACCGCTGAACCGGCAAACTGGCTCTGGTTGAATGATGTCATCCGCTTTGGACCTCGGAGGCCTGTCTTTATCCTTGCATCTCTTATACACTCCAGTAGCCGGATAAGAATCTGACGACATATTGTAATTAAATCTTCTTCCAAAATAATGGAAGGCAAAATCGTACCTACGCCTAATAGTGCGTTGGTTAAATCTAGCACAAAACCTACAATTAGCTACGTCATGGTCAGGGCCTACAGTAAGAGTGAAAATCCTTATGAGGTATTTGCTTCCCACAAGAAATACAGTTATTAACTTTTTCTGACATCAGACTGGAGCAAGAAAAAATTTTCCCCAATGGGGTACTTAGCTTAAAATAAGAAGTCTTCGATACAAAAGTCACCAAAGTAAACAGGTGTTGGCCGACAGGCACTTGCAAACTGCTTTGCTATGGGCACCGCACAGCAAGAAAGACTGGGGAAAATGGCGTCGGCTGAGGCCTTTATACCCCTGGCGCACTGACGTCAGGGAAGGAGCGACTTCAGCTGACGTCAGACCTAGACTTTGGGACTCTGGCCGATCGAGGGCTGCTGCCAGCAGGAAGAACCCTACAGTAATGACTGCAACAGTGAACCATCATCTTATTTCAATCAGTTCCTTGCAATGAACACCTACTGACTAATGTGAAAATTCACATCAAAATATGTTCATTTTCTGTCTGACATCAAGGCATCAATTAACCTTAAAGTCTTAGGATAAATTTAAATAAATTCTAATCGGGAGTATAACATATTTGCAAACTTTATATGATGCTGATCAAATATTGAGAAGTAAGACAAAAAACTGAAACAGACCACACTGGTAAATCCTAAACTCCCTTCCCTTGATTATAACAAGTCTAATAGCACACCTTAAACAGTTCTGCAAACAGTGTATGATCAAAGGGCACCTGCTGGTCACGGTGGCTAGGTAACCCTGTAATTCGACTTAAAGGACCACAATGGGATATTAATTGCAAATCCTCAACATGGCAGCCCTTTTTCTCTCTATTACATTATCCTGGTGTTAAAAATCTGTGTTCAATATTTAAAAAAAAAACAATTAAATCATCTGTTTTTTCCTGGAAGTACAAAGTCTTATCCTTACTGTCTAACTTTCACTTTGAAAAACAAGCTATCACGGTTGAGAAAAGCCTTCTTTAGTCTCTTAAAAAGTGACACCATGAACACCAGAGAAGTATAATAGTATTCTTGAAGTTCCCTCCCTCAAATTGACGTCAACACTACCACGTTAGCATGCAAGTGAAGAAATAGTAAAAGACCCACCCACGATGATATGGAACCCTCTTTCTGTGTTGCAGCATCTTGCGGACTGTGTTCTATCAACGGCGGACTTGAACACATGATTTTCTTCATCTTATTTGGAGAAAAGATTAGTTTTAATAGTTCTGTATTGCATAGTTTTTTTAAAAGCCTTGATTTATTTTGGGCAGCATGTTATCCGGATCTGTATTAATTTGTGTTCATCGCAGATTGTTGCCAAATTTTCGAGGTATTGCTTGCTGGGGATATTTGGAAGAGAATCACATGATGA